>NC_092089.1:29715217-29725217 GCF_045679555.1 Salvelinus alpinus | reverse complement strand
ATTGTAGCCTATATGTCTGCATGTGTTCAGGTCAGTGTCTGTGTCCTTCACCTGTCTGTCTATGTGTGGTGTGTATAACTAACCCAACCCTTTTTCTGTGTATGTGTGTAAACCTGCATCTCTGACCCTCTGAACCTGCATTGAGGATCTTGCTTATCTTATCATGAATTCACTCATGGAGCAAGAGCTGCTGTTCTGTGGAGAGTGGGCAGGGGGAGCTGTTTCACTTCTTTTTGAAGAACTCATTGCACATCATGGTGAGGCAGGCCACCAGTGTGACGTACTCCTGGAAGTCCACACTGCCATCTGCGTTTGCGTCCAGATCTTTGAAGATCTTGTCAACCTTTGCCTGGTCAGTGTTTTTCTGTTATAATGATCAGAGAGAGAGAGAGGTAATGGGTGAGACTTTGATTTCAGCAGTTAAAACTAGAATCCATACAGTTGTTATTTGTTTATAAAGGTGTGAGAGATTAATTTATTCTATTGGATGATTCAGGTCATGTGTTTGTGATGTTCCAAGCAATTCAATATTTCAGTAGTGTCTGTCTTTAGCAGTATTGTATTTGGTCGTGCTGCTGATAAAGCATGATTGAACTGAACTGTTCCTAGGATCCACTCACCCCCATGATCTCTCCAAGCTCTGCGTTGAGCAGATCTTTGAGTTCTCCCTTGCTCAGGGTCGTCTTGTCGCCTTCCTTGCCAGAGTACTTGTGGAAGGCTGAGATGAGCAATGCCATAGCCTGCTGGACCTGTGACATGGTGACTATGAGAGAGAGAGAGAGAGAGAGAGAGAGAGAGAGAGAGAGACAGAGAGAGAGAGACAGGGAGAGACAGAGAGAGAGACAGAGAGAGAGAGAATGGAGGTACAAATTTAGGTTATTATTTTACAGTATTATCAATTCAAATCTATTTTTATCTTACATCCGGGTTACCATTCCATACGTCATACGTTCCATATGTCTGGGAAATAAAGTCATGTTGGCACTGGTTTAATCGTGTTTAAACATAAGGTTCAGGTTGAATAGAGGGTTTAAAGAGTATTAACGTTTGTTGCACACAAATCAAGGACTTAACTACACACATACCACGCCCCACTACTGCAAACAGGTTCTACATCTCTACCACAAAGGGAGGAAGAGAAAGAGAGGGGGAGGAGAGATGGAGAGCAACGCAACAGAGGCAATTAGAGAGGGAGAGAGGCGGAGAGAGGTTAGAGATAGAGACATAGGGAGAGAGGCGGAGAGAGAAAGAGAGAGAGAGAGGCGGATATGGAGGGGAGAAAGGAAGAGAAGAGGGGGCTGAGTTGTTTAAACACAAACAGGCATGGCTCTAGCCAACGCCCTTGCATGTCTCTCTCATTAACTCTGGGGGATTTTAAGGAGAGAAAGAGAGAAAGTATATAGAGAGAGAGATAGAGAGAGAGGGACAGACAGACACACAGACAAAAATACAGATGGGAGGAAATTGGTGGGCAGGCAGAAAGGCGCGTTGGTAATTTCAGGCAAACAATAACATAGAAATCCCAGCACCTCCCCCACCCCTCACTTCCCCCACCCCTCACCTGTCTCCACCCTCTTTCTATCTAGTTTGTTTAAGGTGTGTCTCTTCACTCTGTCCCTTAACATATCTCGCCACTATGTAGGGAGGTTGCTCTCTCTCTTCTCTCTTTCTCTGCCTACCTGTAGTCTAGTTTCTGAGTTTAAGGAAGCATCTGTAATGTAAATCCCTCATTTAGCTGACCCTCCTCCCCAGTGTGACTTGCAGTAAGTGCGGTCAAATTAGGACGCTGAAGCAACCATACAGTACGAACATGAAAGCACAACATTATAGTTGTAAGGAACAATCCCAGTCACTGTGGTGGACTCCACTCATCTCTCTCTGAGTCACTGTGGTGGACTCCACTGATCTCTCTCTGAGTCACTGTGGTGGACTCCACTCATCTCTCTCTGAGTCACTGTGGTGGACTCCACTCATCTCTCTCTGAGTCACTGTGGTGGACTCCACTGATCTCTCTCTGAGTCACTGTGGTGGACTCCACTCATCTCTCTCTGAGTCACTGTGGTGGACTCCACTGATCTCTCTCTGAGTCACTGTGGTGGACTCCACTGATCTCTCTCTGAGTCACTATGGTGGACTCCACTCATCTCTCTCTGAGTCACTGTGGTGGACTCCACTGATCTCTCTCTGAGTCACTGTGGTGGACTCCACTCATCTCTCTCTGAGTCACTGTGGTGGACTCCACTGATCTCTCTCTGAGTCACTGTGGTGGACTCCACTCATCTCTCTCTGAGTCACTGTGGTGGACTCCACTGATCTCTCTCTGAGTCACTGTGGTGGACTCCACTCATCTCTCTCTGAGTCACTGTGGTGGACTCCACTGATCTCTCTCTGAGTCACTGTGGTGGACTCCACTGATCTCTCTCTGAGTCACTATGGTGGACTCCACTCATCTCTCTCTGAGTCACTGTGGTGGACTCCACTGATCAGGCAGCCAACCAGACACACCTTCTTACTACCCCTCTGACTGCCCATCTGATAACTAGAAACACACTCTACTGACAGAATGGTCAGAGCGAGGGGAGAGAGAGTTTATGGTAAGGACAGAGTGAAGGAAAGAGAGAGCGAGAGAGAGGGGGGGTGGAGGATAGAAAGAGGTAGTGTTCTGCACTATGGAAGAATTGAGGGAGGAAAAGAGAGAGAGAGGAGGAGGAGGAAGAGAAGAGAGATTCTTTCATCTGAACTGCGTAGTGCTCTGAGTAGCACCCACACATGTTAGAATGGACAGGCAGACAGAGTTACGCCCTCCACAGAGCTTGGCTCAAGATCACAAACAGTGCAGACAGGCGCTTACTAACTGTTGCAAAGCACACCCTGAAGTCATTCAAACTTTTGCAGTCAAGTATTAATCACTATAGAACATTAAACTACACACAATTGCAAATAAATGTTGTAAACCACCCAATGAGAATGTATAATTTGGCACATCTAACATATCAGAGACACACACAACTAAAACAAACTGAAGCATTTTAGCAGCGAGGCACTATGGTACACGTTTTACTAGGTTAAGTTTTCACTCACCGAAGTTGTGCGAGGAGTTGGACAGTCAGAGAAAGAGAGAGCGATGAAGTGAGGAAGAGAGAGATGGGCTGTTGGTTTTAAACAGTGATTACCACACCCCACTCTCCCCTCCCCTTTCCTCTCCCTTTCCCTCTTTATCTGAGGGAAATGGAAACTGCAATGTCCTGTTCCCTTCTTCATGTGAACTAGTGACTGAACAAATTATACTAGGCATATATATTTTCTAAAGTTAATAATTACTTCACATGACTGTATCACCATAGTAACCAAACAACATCAGAGAGGAGAAATCCCTGCATATGTCTAATGTCTTTGAATGAGAGTGAATACCTCTTATTCTGACTGTAGTTATTCATCCAACAACTTTTCAGTTAAGAAGAATGTTAAGAAGAATGTAGTAACACTGCAGCATTCTCCAAACTGGCCAAGCTTCTCCAAACTGTCCAAGCTTCTCCAAACTGGCCAAGCTTCTCCAAACTGTCCAAGCTTCTCCAAACTGTCCAAGCTTCTCCAAACTGGCCAAGCTTCTCCAAACTGTCCAAGATTCTCCAAACTTTCCAAGCTTCTCCAAACTGGCCAAGCTTCTACAAACTGTCCAAGCCTCTCCAAACTGGCCAAGCTTCTCCAAACTGTCCAAGCTTCTCCAAACTGTCCAAGCTTCTCCAAACTGGCCAAGTTTCTCCAAACTGTCCAAGATTCTCCAAACTGTCCAAGCTTCTCCAAACTGGCCAAGCTTCTCCAAACTGGCCAAGCTTCTCCAAACTGTCCAAGCTTCTCCAAACTGGACAAGCTTCTCCAAACTGACCAAGCTTCTCCAAACTGTCCAAGCTTCTCCAAACTGGCCAAGCTTCTCCAAACTGTCCAAGCTTCTCCAAACTGGCCAAGCTTCTCCAAACTGGCCAAGCTTCTCCAAACTGGCCAAGCTTCTCCAAACTGGACAAGCTTCTCCAAACTGACCAAGCTTCTCCAAAATGGCCAAGCTTCTCCAAACTGACCAAGCTTCTCCAAACTGACCAAACTTCTCCAAACTGACCAAACTTCTCCAAACTGACCAAGCTTCTCCAAACTGGCCAAGCTTCTCCAAACTGGCCAAGCTTCTCCAAACTGGCCAAAGTTCTCCAAACAGTCCAAGCTTCTCCAAACTGGCAAAACTTCTCCAAACTGTCCAAGCTTCTCCAAACTGTCCAAACTTCTCCAGACTGTCCAAACTTCTCCAAACTGTCCAAACTTCTCCAAACTGGCCAAACTTCTCCAATCTGTCCAAGCTTCTCCAAACTGTCCAAGCTTCTCCAAACTGGCCAAGCTTCTCCAAACTGGCCAAGCTTCTCCAAACTGACCAAGCTTCTCCAATCTGACCAAGCTTCTCCAAACTGGCCAAGCTTCTCCAAACTGACCAAGCTTATCCAAACTGACCAAGCTTCTCCAAACTGGCCAAGCTTCTCCAAACTGGCAAAACTTCTCCAAACTAACCAAGCTTCTCCAAACTGACCAAGCTTTTCCAAACTGGCCAAGCTTCTCCAAACTGGTCAAGCTTCTCCAAACTGACCAAGCTTCTCCAAACTGACCAAGCTTCTCCAAACTGGCCAAACTTCTCCGTACTGGCCAAGCTTCTCCAAACTGGCCAAGCTCCTCCAAACTGGCCAAGCTTCTCCAAACTGGAAAAACTTCTCCAAACTGACCAAGCTTCTCCAAACTGACCAAGCTTCTCCAAACTGGCCAAGCTTCTCCAAACTGGCCAAGCTTCTCCAAACTGACCAAGCTTCTCCAAACTGACCAAACTTCTCCAAACTGTCCAAACTTCTCCAAACTGTCCTAACTTCTCCAAACTGGCCAAGCTTCTCCAAACTGGAAAAACTTCTCCAAACTGACCAAGCTTCTCCAAACTGACCAAGCTTCTCCAAACTGGCAAAGCTTCTCCAAACTGGCCAAGCTTCTCCAAACTGACCAAGCTTCTCCAAACTGACCAAACTTCTCCAAACTGTCCAAACTTCTCCAAACTGTCCTAACTTCTCCAAACTGGCCAAGCTTATCCAAACTGGCCAAGTTTCTCCAAACTGGCCAAGATTCTCCAAACTGGCCAAGATTCTCCAAACTGTCCAAGCTACTCCAAACTGGCCAAGCTTCTCCAAACTGGCCAAGCTTCTCCAAACTGACCAAGCTTCTCCAAACTGACCAAGCTTCTCCAAACTGTCCAAACTTCTCCAAACTGGCCAAGCTTCTCCAAACTGGCCAAGCTTCTCCAAACTAGCCAAGCTTCTCCAAACCGTCCAAGCTTCTCCAAACTGTCCAAGCTTCTCCAAACTGGCCAAACTTCTTCAAACTGTCCAAGCTTTTTCAAACTGTACAAACTTCTCCAAACTGTCCAAGCTTCTTCAAACTGTCCAAGCTTCTCCAAACTAGCCAAGCTTCTCCAAACTGTCCAAGCTTCTCCAAACTGTCCAAGCCTCTCCAAACTGACCAAGCTTCTCCAAACTGTCCAAGATTCTCCAATCTGTCCAAGCTTCTCCAAACTGGCCAAGCTTCTCAAAACTGACCAAGCTTCTCCAAACTGACCAAGCTTCTCCAAAGTGACCAAGCTTCTCCAAACTGTCCAAGCTTCTCCAAACTGTCCAATCTTCTCCAAACTGGCCAAACTTCTCCAAACTGGACAAGCTTCTCCAAACTGTCCAAGCTTCTCCAAACTGGCCAAACTTCTTCAAATTGTCCAAACTTCTCCAAACTGTCCAAGCTTCTCCAAACTAACCAAGCTTCTCCAAACTGACCAAGCTTTTCCAAACTGGCCAAGCTTCTCCAAACTGGTCAAGCTTCTCCAAACTGACCAAGCTTCTCCAAACTGACCAAGCTTCTCCAAACTGTCCAAACTTCTCCAAACTGTCCTAACTTCTCCAAACTGGCCAAGCTTATCCAAACTGGCCAAACTTCTCCGCACTGGCCAAGCTTCTCCAAACTGGCCAAGCTCCTACAAACTGGCCAAGCTTCTCCAAACTGGAAAAACTTCTCCAAACTGACCAAGCTTCTCCAAACTGACCAAGCTTCTCCAAACTGGCCAAGCTTCTCCAAACTGGCCAAGCTTCTCCAAACTGACCAAGCTTCTCCAAACTGACCAAACTTCTCCAAACTGTCCAAACTTCTCCAAACTGTCTTAACTTCTCCAAACTGGCCAAGCTTATCCAAACTGGCCAAACTTCTCCAAACTGGCCAAGATTCTCCAAACTGGCCAAGATTCTCCACACTGTCCAAGCTTCTCCAAACTGGCCAAGCTTCTCCAAACTGGCCAAGCTTCTCCAAACTGACCAAGCTTCTCCAAACTGTCCAAACTTCTCCAAACTGGCCAAGCTTCTCCAAACTAGCCAAGATTCTCCAAACCGTCCAAGCTTCTCCAAACTGTCCAAGCTTCTCCAAACTGGCCAAACTTCTTCAAACTGTCCAAGCTTTTTCAAACTGTACAAACTTCTCCAAACTGTCCAAGCTTCTTCAAACTGTCCAAGCTTCTCCAAACTAGCCAAGCTTCTCCAAACTGTCCAAGCTTCTCCAAACTGTCCAAGCCTCTCCAAACTGACCAAGCTTCTCCAAACTGTCCAAGATTCTCCAATCTGTCCAAGCTTCTCCAAACTGGCCAAGCTTCTCAAAACTGACCAAGCTTCTCCAAACTGACCAAGCTTCTCCAAAGTGACCAAGCTTCTCCAAACTGTCCAAGCTTCTCCAAACTGTCCAATCTTCTCCAAACTGGCCAAACTTCTCCAAACTGGACAAGCTTCTCCAAACTGTCCAAGCTTCTCCAAACTGGCCAAACTTCTTCAAATTGTCCAAACTTCTCCAAACTGTCCAAGCTTCTCCAAACTAACCAAGCTTCTCCAAACTGACCAAGCTTTTCCAAACTGGCCAAGCTTCTCCAAACTGGTCAAGCTTCTCCAAACTGACCAAGCTTCTCCAAACTGACCAAGCTTCTCCAAACTGTCCAAACTTCTCCAAACTGTCCTAACTTCTCCAAACTGGCCAAGCTTATCCAAACTGGCCAAACTTCTCCGCACTGGCCAAGCTTCTCCAAACTGGCCAAGCTCCTACAAACTGGCCAAGCTTCTCCAAACTGGAAAAACTTCTCCAAACTGACCAAGCTTCTCCAAACTGACCAAGCTTCTCCAAACTGGCCAAGCTTCTCCAAACTGGCCAAGCTTCTCCAAACTGACCAAGCTTCTCCAAACTGACCAAACTTCTCCAAACTGTCCAAACTTCTCCAAACTGTCTTAACTTCTCCAAACTGGCCAAGCTTATCCAAACTGGCCAAACTTCTCCAAACTGGCCAAGATTCTCCAAACTGGCCAAGATTCTCCACACTGTCCAAGCTTCTCCAAACTGGCCAAGCTTCTCCAAACTGGCCAAGCTTCTCCAAACTGACCAAGCTTCTCCAAACTGTCCAAACTTCTCCAAACTGGCCAAGCTTCTCCAAACTAGCCAAGATTCTCCAAACCGTCCAAGCTTCTCCAAACTGTCCAAGCTTCTCCAAACTGGCCAAACTTTTTCAAACTGTCCAAGCTTTTTCAAACTGTACAAACTTCTCCAAACTGTCCAAGCTTCTTCAAACTGTCCAAGCTTCTCCAAACTAGCCAAGCTTCTCCAAACTGTCCAAGCTTCTCCAAACTGTCCAAGCCTCTCCAAACTGACCAAGCTTCTCCAAACTGTCCAAGATTCTCCAATCTGTCCAAGCTTCTCCAAACTGGCCAAGCTTCTCCAAACTGACCAAGCTTCTCCAAACTGACCAAGCTTCTCCAAAGTGACCAAGCTTCTCCAAGCTGTCCAAGCTTCTCCAAACTGTCCAAGCTTCTCCAAACTGGCAAAACGTACCTGTAGGGCTACCTTACTGGCTGACTGGCTCCATAGACCCCTCAGGGTTACTGTGAACATTACTATTCTAAAGTAGAAAATCAGACTTCAGGTGACATGCTCTGTGAAACTACACATACATACAAACACAGACAGACACACACAACACCCTGTGAACAGAGGCATCACACACAACACCCTGTGAGCAGAGGCATCACACACAACACCCTGTGAGCAGAGGCATCATACACACTTATTTACGGTGCTTGACATGGACTGAAATTGGTTCCGGTAATCATTTTGGTTGGCGGTACTGTTTATTTTTTAGATGCAGGAGCTCCACAATACTTTTGAGCTAATATTCTATAAGAGGAACAGGAGCTCAAGCAGTAAAGAACTTGAGGTGCTGGTACTCAGCTTCGGTGAGGTGCTGGTACTCAGCTTCGGTGAGCTCCTGCCCAAGTCAAGCACTGCTTATTTATCCTTTATCTCATGGGAAACACACCACACACAAGACTTTACACTAGAGAGGCAACAAGGCAAGATACTGCTGGTCATTTAGTACCACTGTAGTTCTACATCTATCAGTCTTGTGTGTGTGTGTGTGTGTGTGTGTGTGTGTGTGTGTGTGTGTGTGTGTGTGTGTGTGTGTGTGTGTGTGTGTGTGTGTGTGTGTGTGTGTGTGTGTGTGTGTGTGTGTGTGTGTGTGTGTGTGTGTATGTGTGTGTGTGTGTGTGTGGGTGTGGGTGAGTGAGTATGCGTGTCTGCAAGTGTGTAATAGCAGTCAGACTAATATCACATGAGAGAAAGAGCGATATAGAGAGAGAGAGACAGAGAGAGAAAGAGAGATATAGAAAGAGATAAAGAGAGAGAGAGAGAGAGAGAGAGAGCGAGAGAGATAGAGAGATATAGAAAGAGATAAAGAGAGAGAGAGAGAGAGACATAGAGAGAGAGAGAGAGAGAGAGAGAGAGACAGAGACAGAGAGAGAAAGAGAGATAGAGAGAGAGAAAATGAGAGAGAGAGAGAGAAGGAAGGAAGGAGAGGGGTGGGGCAGTGGGTGGAGTCAGGAGAATAAACTCAGTTAAGTTTGTGTCATTGTGTAACAAAGTTGGTGACTCACTGCAATAGAATTTCTCTGTGTGTGTGTGAGTGGGTATGTGTGTGTGTGTGTGTGTGTGCCCCCAGGGCGGCTATTGTTTTATATCTTGATGACTTCACATTCAGAAACACAAAGGCTTTGATGTGAATAAGACAACACAACAAACATAACAGTAGCAACATCTGACAGAGACTGAGTCCTGTTTTCTGGAACGTTTAGAAGAGATTTTACTTTAGGCTTTAGGACTCACACACACACACACACACACACACACACACACACACACACACACACACACACACACACACACACACACACACACACACACACACACACACACACACACACACACACACACACACACACACACACACACACACACACACACACACACACACATGCAAGCAGACACACAGAAACACACACACGCATTCAGGCCGTTCATGTGATTTGGGGTTGAGACTGGTTGATGTTTAAACATGAAACAGCGAGGATTTGAATTCCAGGATGGGACCCTTCTGGGCTGCCAGGGAGTGTAACAGTAGCAGTAGTGGAATACTGTAATACAGTATCACCCATAAAGTGGAGAAATCCATGGGATCCGTGTGTGTGTGTGTGTGTGTGTGTGTGTGTGTGTGTGTGTGTGTGTGTGTGTGTGTGTGTGTGTGTGTGTGTGTGTGTGTGTGTGTGTGTGTGTGTGTGTGTGTGTGTGTGTGTTCAGAGTCAACCAGGGGTTTATTCAGATGAAGAGGCTAAATTACAAATTGAAGAATCTGAGTGAAATGGGAACATGTCTTCAGCTAAATGAAAGACAGATGAGAGTTCTGTTTCTCTCCACTCCAGTGTCTTCTCCACTCTGCACTCCAGTCTCTTCTCCACTCTCCACTCTATGCTCCAGTCTCTTCTCCACTCTCTGCTCCAGTCTCTTCTCCACTCTCCACTCCAGTCTCTTCTCCACTCTCCACTCCAGTCTCTTCTCCACTCTCCACTCTCTGCTC
>NC_092089.1:29495217-29710217 GCF_045679555.1 Salvelinus alpinus | reverse complement strand
CAGCTTTATGCAAGTCAACAATTCTTCATCTTAGGTTGTCTGAGATCTCTTTTGTTCGAGGCATGGTTCACATCAGCCAATGCTTCTTGTGAATAGCAAACTCACATTTTGTGAGTTGTTTTTATAGGGCAAGGCAGCTCTAACCAACATCTCCAATCTCGTTTCATTGATTGGACTACAGGTTAGCTGACTCCTGACTCCAATTAGCTTTTGGAGAAGTCATTAGCCTAGGAGTTCACATACTTTTTCCAACCTACACTGTGAATGTTTAAATTATGTAATCAATATAGACAAGAAAAATACAATAATTTGTGTGTTATTAGTTTAACCTTTTGTCAATCTAGGGGGTGCTGTTTCCACTTTGGAAAATATCGTCTCCAAATTAAACTGCCTCATACTCAATTCTTGCTCGTAGAATATGCATATTATTATTACTATTGGATAGAAAACACTCTCTAGTTTCTAAAACCGTTTGAATTATTTCTCTGAGTGAAACAGAAGTCATTCTGCAGCTCACTTCCTGTCAAGAAAGTGAGCTAACGTTAGCCACCCACTGGAGAGGTGTCCAACTCGTGAAAGCGCGTCACAAAGAAATCCAGGAAAATCGCAATAAACTGCTATAAACTGCTATAAGTCGGTTTAAATTAACTACCTTATGAAGTTTTTAAGACAAAAAACAAATTAAATCAGAATTTATATGCAGTCGGCTCTGATTTAATTTGTTTTTTGTCTTAAAAACTTCATAAGGTAGTTAATTTAAACCGACTTATAGCAGTTTATAGCAGTTTATTGCGATTTTCCTGGATTTCTTTGTGACGCGCTTTCACGAGTTGGACACCTCTCCAGTGGGTGGCTAACGTTAGCGGCTATTTCGACAGGACAAGAGGACATCTTTCCACCCAAAGACGATTGTTCTGGAGAAAGAACACCTTGCCCCAGATTCTGATGGAAGCTCAGCTAATAGTAAGCAGTCTTTATGCTCTTAATTCGTACTTATGTTGACAAATGTCAAATAATAATTCCGCCATGAATTATGGTGCGGTCTCGCTTTAGCGCACGCTGTATTGCGCAGTAACGTTAATTTTAAAAATCTAACACAGCGATTGCATTAAGAACTAATTTATCTTTCATTTGCTGTCCAACTTGTATTTTTTAGTCAAGTTTATGAATAGTTTTCGATTAGAATAGGTTCCTCTCCAAGATGGCGCCGGACAGATTTCTTGAAGTTTTGGCCACTATTCACATTGTATAACCACGATTTGTGCCGCTAAATATGCACATTTTCGAACAAACTCTATATGCATTGTGTAATATGATGTTATAGGACTGTCATCTGAAGAATTCTGAGAAGGTTAGTGAAAAAATTAATATCTTTTGGTGGCTTATACTTATCGCTATGTTTTTGCTTGAATCAATGCTGTTGTGATGTTTGCTATTGTGGTAAGCTAATATAACGTTATATTGTGTTTTCGCTGTAAAACACTTAGAAAATCTGAAATATTGTCTGGATTCACAAGATCTGTGTCTTTCAATTGCTGTACGCTGTGTATTTTTAAGAAATGTTTTATGATGAGTAATTAGGTAATACACGTTGCTCTCTGTAGTTATTCTAGTCGCTTTGGTGAGAGTTGTGATGGTGGCTGCAATGGTAAACTATGATTTATACCTGAAATATGCACATTTTTCTAACAAAACATATGCTATACAATAAATATGTTATCAGACTGTCATCTGATGAAGTTGTTTCTTGGTTAGTGGCTATTTATATCTTTATTTGGTCGAATTTTTGATAGCTACTGATGGAGTAAAAAAATGGTGGAGTAAAATAAGTGGTGTCTTTTGCTAACGTGGTTAGCTAATAGATTTACATATTGTGTCTTCCCTGTAAAACATTTTAAAAATCAGAAATGATGGCTGGATTCACAAGATCTGTATCTTTCATCTGGTGTCTTGGACTTGTGATTTAATGATATTTAGATGCTAGTATTTACTTGTGACGCTATGCTAGGCTATGCTAGTCAGCTTTTTTACTGTGGGGGGTGCTCCCGGATCCGGGTTTTGGAGGAATTAGAGGTTAAGCACACTGTTTGTCTATTGTTGTGACTTAGATGAAGATCAGATCAAACTATATGACTAATTTATGCAGAAATCCAGGTACTTTTTTTATTTCACCTTTATTTAACCAGGTAGGCCAGTTGAGAACAAGTTCTCATTTACAATTGCAACCTGGCCAAGATAAAGCAAAGCAGTGCGACACAAACAACAACACAGAGTTACACATAAACAAACGTACAGTCAATAATACAATAGAAAAATATATGTACAGTGTGCAAATGTAGAAGATTAGGGAGGTAAGGCAATAAATAGGCCATAGAGGCGAAATAATTACAATTTATCCTTAACACTGGAAAGATAGATGTGCAGATGATGATGTGCAAGTAGAGATACTGGGCTGCAAAAGAGCCAAAAGATAAATACAAATATGGGGATGAGGTAGTTGGGTGTGCAATATACAGATTGGTTGTGTACAGGTACAGTGATCGGTAAGCTGCTCTGACAGCTGATGTTTAAAGTTAGAGAGGGAGATATTAGTCTCCAGCTTCAGTGATTTTTGCAATTCGTTCCAGTCATTGGCAGCAGAGAACTGGAAGGAAAGGTGGCTAAAGGAAGTGTTGGCTTTGGGGATGACCAGTTAAACATACCTGCTGGAGCGCGTGTTACGGGTGGGTGCTGCTATGTTGACCAGTGAGCTGAGAAAAGGCGGGGCTTTATCTAGCAAAGACATAGATAACCTGGAGCCAGTGGGTTTGGCGACGAATATGTAGCGTGGGCCAGCCAACGAGAGCATACAGGTTGCAGTGGTAGGTAGTATATGGGGCTTTGGTAACAAAACGGATGGCACTGTGACAGACTACATCCAGTTTGCTGAGTAGAGTGTTGGAGGCTATTTTGTAAATGACATCGCCGAAGTCAAGGATGGGTAGGATGGTCAGTTTTACGAGGATATGTTTGGCAGCATGAATGAAGGAGGCTTTGTTGCGAAATAGGACGCCGATTCTAGATTTAATTTTAGATTGGAGATGCTTAATGTGAGTCTGGAAGGAGAGTTTACAGTCTAACCAGACACCTAGGTATTTGCAGTTGTCTATATATTCTAAGTCAGAACCGTCCAGAGTAGTGATGTTAGTCGGGCGGGCGGGTGCGGGCAGCAATCGGTTGAAGAACATGCATTTAGTTTAACTAGCATTGAAAAGCAGTTGGAGGCCACGGAAGGAGTGTTGTATGGCATTGAAGCTCGGTTGGAGGTTTGTTAGCACAGTGTCCAAAGAAGGGCCAGAAGTATACAGAATGGTGTTGTCTGCGTAGAGGTGGATCAGAGAATCACCAGCAGCAAGAGCGACATCATTGATATATACAGAGAAAAGAGTCGGCCCAAGAATTTATCCCTGTGGCACCCCCATAGAGACTGCCAGAGGTCCGGACAACAGGCCCTCCAATTTGACAAACTGAACTCTATCTGAGAAGTAGTTGGTGAACCAGGCGAGGCAGTCATTTGAGAAACCAAGGCTGTTGAGTCTGCCGATAAAAATGCAGTGATTGACAGAGTCGAAAGCCTTGGCCAGGTCAATGAAGACGGCTGCACAGTACTGTCTTTTATCGATGGCGGTTATGATATCGTTTAGGACCTTGATCGGGGCTGAGGTGCACCCATGACCAGCTCAGAAACCAGATTGCATAGTGGAGAAGGTACGGTGGAATTCGAAATGGTCGGTGATCAGTTTGTTAACTTGGCTTTTGAAGATTTTAGAAAGGCAGGGCAGGATTGATGTAGGTCTGTAACAGTTTGTGTCTCCCCCTTTGAAGAGGGGGATGACCGCGGCAGCTTTCCAATCTTTGGGGATCTCAGACGATACGAAAGAGAGGTTGAACAGGCTAGTAATAGGGGTTGCAACAATTTTGGTGGATAATTTTAGAAAGAGAGGGTACAGATTGTCTAGCCCAGCTGATTTGTAGGGATCCAGATTTTGCAGCTCTTTCAGAACATCAGCTATCTGGATTTGGGTGAAGGAGAAGCGGGGGGGGGATTTTGTAAGTTGCTGCAGGGGGTGCGGAGCTGTTGGCCAGGGTAGGTGTAGCCAGGTGGAAAGCATGGCCAGCCATAGAAAAATTCTTATTGAAATTATCGATTGTCGTAGATTTATCGGTGGTGACAGTGTTTCCTGTCCTCACTGTAGTGGGAAGCTGGGAGGAGGTGCTCTTATTCTCCATGGACTTTACAGTGTCCCAAAACCTTTTGGAATTAGTGCTACAGGATGCAACTTTCTGCTTGAAAAAGCTAGCCTTAGCTTTCCTAACTGACTGTGTACATTGGTTCCTGATTTCCCTGAAAAGTTGCATATTGCGGGGGCTATTCGATGCTAATGCAGAACACCACAGGATGTTTTTGTGCTGGTCAAGGGCAGTCAAGTCTGGGGTGAACCAAGGGCTATATCTGCTCTTAGTTCTACATTTCTTTGAATGGGACATGCTTATTTAAGATGGTGAGGAAAGCACTTTTAATGAGCAACCAGGCATCTTCTACTGACGGGATGAGGTCAATATCCTTCCAGGAAACCCGGGCCAGGTCGATTAGAAAGGCCTGCTCGCTGAAGTGTTTTAGGGAGCGTTTGACAGTGATGAGGGGTGGTTGCTTGACCGTGGACCCAGTACGCACGCAGGCAATGAGGCAGTGATCGCTGTGATCCTGGTTGAAGACAGCAGAGGTGTATTTAGAGGGCAAGTTGGTCAGGATGATATCTAAGAGGGTGCCCATGGTTACGGATTTAGTGTTGTACCTGGTAGGTTCCTTGATCATTTGTGTGAGATTGAGGGCATCTAGCTGAGATTGTAGGATGGCCGGGGTGTTAAGCATATCCCAGTTTAGCTCACCTAACAGTATGAACTCTGAAGATAGATGGGGGGCAATCAATTCACATATGGTGTCCAGGGCACAGCTGGGGGCTGAGGGTGGTCTATAACAGGCGGAGAGACTTGTTTCTATAACAGGCGGAGAGACTTGTTTCTGGAAAGGTGGTCTGGTGTAAAGGTTCAGAGCTTGCAGTAGGAATGCGGAGATGTGGTAGAGAAAAAGCAGTCCGATATGATCTGGGTTGATATCGTGCTGTGCAGACTGGCAGGTATTGACCGAGCTGAGACTGGCTGGTGTCAGAGTTAACGGTGATGACCACTAGCAGTGGCTAACTGAATACCAGCTAGTAGCTAGTTAGCTGGCTAGCTTCTGATGAGGGTTCCGGTGAAAAAATAGCAGATTCGTACCACATTGGGTGAGGCGGGTTGCAGAAGAGTATATGCAGTCCGTAGATGGAAAGTGAGATTAAAATATATACAAAATATATACTAAAAAATGAGGAAAACGATATTTACACGGGATAGTACGGGACAAGACAAAACACACGTCCGACTGCGACGCCGTCTTGGAACGAAGGATTCCAAGAGGGTTCCAAAGGTTTCACATACTTTTTCTTGCCACTGTATGTTTTTCCCCCAACACCACTTTCCATCAATTTGTATAGCAGACCCTCATGACAAATTGAGTCAATAGTTAAAAAAAAAAATCAACAATAAATTAGAAGAATTTGCCTTTGTTTTGGTTTATTTTTTTGTCAATTAGGGTGTACAGGGTGAACACGTGGTCTGTCGTATGGTAATTTCTCTCTCTCTCTCTCTCTCTCTCTCTCTCTCTCTCTATCCCCCCCCCCCTCTCTCTCTCTCTCTCTCTCTCTCTCTCTCTCTCTCTCTCTCTCTCTCTCTCTCTCTCTCTCTCTATCCCCCCCCCTCTCTCTCTCTCTCTCTCTCTCTCTCTCTCTCTCTGTGTGCGAGGTAATTAAAGGAACAGGATCTCCAGCTCTCTTTTTCATGCCCCACCCTTCTTTAACACTCCCTTTTAAAATCCCTCTGTTTCCTCTCAGGGTAATCTCCTGTTACACACGTTTCTTCTCTTGCCAACTCAATTGCTCATTGACAAATCAAACATGGCTGTGTTGACAACTTATTCTCCATTGCGTTAACATAATAGAGGCTATAATCCAAATCCAAACAACCTCTGACACAATCATACAAAACAAACAAATGATTGCTCTACCAGTTCGGTGAGGTATGAGGTCCTGTAGTCTAGCTTTAAGGCCTGCAGGCAGCACTAGGAGGAGGTTAGATTGGCTCGGGTTACATAGCTCCTACAGCGGCTTGCTAGTTTGCATGACACTACAGAGGTCCCTCCCTAACAGCTCAACGGACTATCCTAGGCTCACACATATTTGACAAGGAACACAGGACAATGCTGTCAAGACAGGGCAGGGTCTGTATTTCCACAAACAACAGGGAGACTTGATGGCCAGGGAGTCAGGGCAGCCTATTTGAATGTGAACTACTAAACAATTGAATCATAGGGAAAGTAACATACTGCTATAGACACACACACACACACGCACACGCACACGCACACGCACACGCACACACACACTCACACCGACCATGGGATTCAGGGTTTGTGAGTCAGTGACTGTATAGCAGCATAGTCTTAATAGTGTGACAACTGCAGTGATTATAGTGTTTATTGTGGTAAAGTGACATTTCAGTAGACCTAGAACTGAAAGATTGTTCAACCTGGTATAACAGTAACCTGTAGGGCTACCTTGTTGACTGATCTGTAGGGCTACCTTGTTGACTGACCTGTAGGGCTACCTTGCTGACTGACCTGTAGGGCTACCTTGTTGACTGACCTGTAGGGCTACCTTGCTGACTGACCTGTAGGGCTACCTTGTTGACTGACCTGTAGGGCTACCTTGCTGACTGACCTGTAGGGCTACCATGTTGACTGACCTGTAGGGCTACCTTGTTGACTGACCTGTAGGGCTACCTTGCTGACTGACCTGTAGGGCTACCTTGTTGACTGACCTGTAGGGCTACCTTGTTGACTGACCTGTAGGGCTACCTTGCTGACTGACCTGTAGGGCTACCATGTTGACTGACCTGTAGGGCTACCTTGCTGACTGACCTGTAGGGCTACCATGTTGACTGACCTGTAGGGCTACCTTGCTGACTGACCTGTAGGGCAACCTTTCTGACTGACCTGTAGGGCTACCTTTCTGACTGACCTGTAGGGCTACCTTGCTGACTGACCTGTAGGGCTACCGTGTTGACTGACCTGTAGGGCTACCGTGTTGAATGACCTGTAGGGCTACCTTGCTGACTGACCTGTAGGGCTACCGTGTTGACTGACCTGTAGGGCTACCTTGCTGACTGACCTGTAGGGCTACCTTGCTGACTGACCTGTAGGGCTACCTTGCTGAATGACCTGTAGGGCTACCTTGCTGACTGACCTGTAGGGCTACCGTGTTGACTGACCTGTAGGGCTACCTTGTTGACTGACCTGTAGGGCTAACTTGCTGACCGACCTGTAGGGCTACCTTGCTGACTGACCTGTAGGGCTACCTTGCTGACTGACCTGTAGGACTACCATGTTGACTGGCCTGTAGGGCTACCGTGTTGACTGACCTGTAGGGCTACCGTGTCGACTGACCTGTAGGGCTACATTGCTGACTGACCTGTAGGGCTACCGTGTTGACTGACCTGTAGGGCTACCTTGCTGACTGACCTGTAGGGCTACCATGTTGACTGACCTGTAGGCCTACCGTGTTGACTAACCTGTAGGGCTACCTTGCTGACTGACCTGTAGGGCTACCGTGTTGACTGACCTGTAGGGCTACCTTGCTGACTGACTTGTAGGGCTACCTTGCTGACTGACCTGTAGGGCTACCTTGTTGACTGACCTGTAGGGCTACCTTGCTGACTGACAGGTTCTCTAGACCCCTCTGGGAAATGTGGACATCTATAAACATAAATACAGTCAATGACAAAGCAGTAAACTATTGATTTCACTTTATGTTAAAACAGACAGAGGCCTGTAGTAAAATATGACAGAATTGTAGCAACTCCACTGTCACGCCCTGACCTTAGAGATCCTTTTTATTCTCTATTTTGGGTAGGTCAGGGTGTGACTAGGGTGGGTACTCTAGTTTTTGCATTTCTATGTTGGCCTGGTATGGTTCCCAATCAGAGGCAGCTGTCTATCATTATCCCTAATTGGGGATCATATTTAGGCAGCCTTTTCCCACCTGTTGTTTGTGGGATCTTGTTTTTGTGTAGTGGCTGTGAACACTGCCTTTACTTCACGGTTCGGTTGTTCTGTATTGTTTTTGGTGAGTTTCATTTATTAAAACATGTTGAAATCTACGCACGCTGCGCCTTGGTCCATTCATTCCAACGATCATGACATCCACCATATTATAGACAATTAGTTCACTTTTTTGTCTTTTAAGTGTGAAATGGGTGCTCATTAGATAATGGTGACGGGAAAAATATATCTTTAATTTAGTAGAATGTCCAACCATGGGACTCCATTTGGAATAGCCCTTACTGGCTTGGCTTACCAGTCTTAACTTCACATTTTATGGTATAGACAATGCAAGCTGCAGCATGTTTGTTTCATGTAGATCTAGCAGCTGTAAAGGTATGTCTCTGTTCTGTTGATCTGACACCCTGACATGAAGACAGACTGGTGTGTTAAAACAAAGACACTGATCACAGGGTTTGTATCACTTTCACACTGTGGCTTGGAGCTGGGCTTGGGTCGCTTGGGATTACACACACACACACACACACACACACACACACACACACACACACACACACACACACACACACACACACACACACACACACACACACACACACACACACCCACACACTGTAAGCGAGAACCACAGCTAGTGATTCAAACCTAATACACTTTATTGGCATGGTCATTTTTTAAATGAAGTGTGAAATGGCTGCTCATTAAATAACGGCGATGGGATGCATATATATCTTGAATTTAGTAGAATGTCCAACCATGGGACAATCATACAAAACAAATGATTGCTCTACCAGTCCGGTGAGGTATGAGGTCCTGTAGTCTAGCTCTAAGGCCTGCAGGCAGCACTAGGAGGAGGTTAGATTAGCTTGGGTTACATAGCTCCTACAGCGGCTTGCTAGTTTGCATGACACTACAGAGGTCCCTCCCTAACAGCTCAACGGACTATCCTAGGCTCACACATATTTGACAAGGAACACAGGACAATGCTGTCAAGACAGGGCAGGGTCTGTATTTCCACAAACAACAGGGAGACTTGATGGCCAGGGAGTCAGGGCAGCCTATTTGAATGTGAACTACTAAACAATTGAATCATAGGGAAAGTAACATACTGCTATAGACACACACACACACACACACGCACACCGACCATGGGATTCAGGGTGTGTGAGTCAGTGACTGTATAGCAGCATATTCTTAATAGTGTGACAACTGCAGTGATTATAGTGTTTATTGTGGTAAAGTGACATTTCAGTAGACCTAGAACTGAAGGATTGTTCAACCTGGTATAACAGTAACCTGTAGGGCTACCGTGTTGACTGACCTGTAGGGCTACCTTGCTGACTGACCTGTAGGGCTACCTTGTTGACTGACCTGTAGGGCTACCTTGTTGACTGACCTGTAGGGCTACCTTGCTGACTGACCTGTAGGGCTACCTTGTTGACTGACCTGTAGGGCTACCTTGTTGACTGACCTGTAGGGCTACCTTGCTGACTGACCTGTAGGGCTACCATGTTGACTGACCTGTAGGGCTACCTTGCTGACTGACCTGTAGGGCTACCATGTTGACTGACCTGTAGGGCTACCTTGCTGACTGACCTGTAGGGCTACCATGTTGACTGACCTGTAGGGCTACCTTGCTGACTGACCTGTAGGGCTACCATGTTGACTGACCTGTAGGGCTACCTTGCTGACTGACCTGTAGGGCTACCTTGCTGACTGACCTGTAGGGCTACCTTGTTGACTGACCTGTAGGGCTACCTTGTTGACTGACCTGTAGGGCTACCTTGCTGACTGACCTGTAGGGCTACCATGTTGACTGACCTGTAGGGCTACCTTGCTGACTGACCTGTAGGGCTACCATGTTGACTGACCTGTAGGGCTACCTTGCTGACTGACCTGTAGGGCTACCTTGCTGACTGACCTGTAGGGCTACCTTGTTGACTGACCTGTAGGGCTACCTTGTTGACTGACCTGTAGGGCTACCTTGCTGACTGACCTGTAGGGCTACCATGTTGACTGACCTGTAGGGCTACCTTGCTGACTGACCTGTAGGGCTACCATGTTGACTGACCTGTAGGGCTACCTTGCTGACTGACCTGTAGGGCTACCTTGCTCACTGACCTGTAGGGCTACCTTTCTGACTGACCTGTAGGGCTACCTTGCTGACTGACCTGTAGGGCTACCTTGCTCACTGACCTGTAGGGCTACCTTTCTGACTGACCTGTAGGGCTACCTTGCTCACTGACCTGTAGGGCTACCTTGCTGACTGACCTGTAGGGCTACCTTGCTCACTGACCTGTAGGGCTACCTTGCTGACTGACCTGTAGGGCTACCATGTTAACTGACCTGTAGGGCTAACTTGCTGACTGACCTGTAGGGCAACCGTGTTGACTGACCTGTAGGGCTACCTTGCTGACTGACCTGTAGGGCTACCTTGCTGATTGACCTGTAGGGCTACCTTGCTGACTGACCTGTAGGGCTTCCTTGCTGACTGACCTGTAGGGCTACCTTGTTGACTGACCTGTAGGGCTACCTTGCTGACTGACCTGTAGGGCTAACTTGCTGACTGACCTTTAGGGCTACCTTGCTGACTGACCTGTAGGGCTACCTTGCTGACTGACAGGTTCTCTAGACCCCTCTGGGAAATGGGGACATTTACAAACATAAATACAGTCAATGACAAAGCAGTAAACTATTGATTTCAGTTTATGTTAAAACAGACAGAGGCCTGTAGTAAAATATGACAGAATTGTAGCAACTCCACTGTCACTCCCTGACCTTAGAGATCCTTTTTATTCTCTATTTTGGGTAGGTCAGGGTGTGACTAGGGTGGGTACTCTAGTTTTTGCATTTCTATGTTGGCCTGGTATGGTTCCCAATCAGAGGCAGCTGTCTATCATTGTCTCTAATTGGGGATCATATTTAGGCAGCCTTTTCCCACCTGTTGTTTGTGGGATCTTGTTTTTGTGTAGTGGCTGTGAACACTGCCTTTACTTCACGGTTCGGTTGTTCTGTATTGTTTTTGGTTAGTTTCATTTATTAAAACATGTTGAACTCTACGCACGCTGCGCCTTGGTCCATTCATTCCAACGATCATGACATCCACCATATTATAGACAATTAGTTCACTTTTTTGTCTTTATTAAGTGTGAAATAGGTGCTCATTAGATAATGGTGACGGGAAAAATATATATCTTTAATTTAGTAGAATGTCCAACCATGGGACTCCATTTGGAATAGCCCTTACTGGCTTGGCTTACCAGTCTTAACTTCACATTTTATGGTATAGACAATGCAAGCTGCAGCATGTTTGTTTCATGTAGATCTAGCAGCTGTAAAGGTATGTCTCTGTTCTGTTGATCTGACACCCTGACATGAAGACAGACTGGTGTGTTGAAACAAAGACACTGATCACAGGGTTTGTATCACTTTCACACTGTGGCTTGGAGCTGGGCTTGGGTCGCTTGGATTTCACACACACACACACACACACACACACACACACACACACACACACACACACACACACACACACACACACACACACACACACACACACACACACACACACACACACACACACCTGTAAGCGAGAACCACAGCTAGTGATTCAAACCTATTAAACTTTATTGGCATGGTCATTTTTTAAATGAAGTGTGAAATGGCTGCTCATTAAATAACGGCGATGGGATGCATATATATCTTGAATTTAGTAGAATGTCCAACCATGGGACAATCATACAAAACAAATGATTGCTCTACCAGTCCGGTGAGGTATGAGGTCCTGTAGTCTAGCTCTAAGGCCTGCAGGCAGCACTAGGAGGAGGTTAGATTGGCTCGGGTTACATAGCTCCTACAGCGGCTTGCTAGTTTGCATGACACTACAGAGGTCCCTCCCTAACAGCTCAACGGACTATCCTAGGCTCACACATATTTGACAAGGAACACAGGACAATGCTGTCAAGACAGGGCAGGGTCTGTATTTCCACAAACAACAGGGAGACTTGATGGCCAGGGAGTCAGGGCAGCCTATTTGAATGTGAACTACTAAACAATTGAATCATAGGGAAAGTAACATACTGCTATAGACACACACACACACACACACGCACACCGACCATGGGATTCAGGGTGTGTGAGTCAGTGACTGTATAGCAGCATATTCTTAATAGTGTGACAACTGCAGTGATTATAGTGTTTATTGTGGTAAAGTGACATTTCAGTAGACCTAGAACTGAAGGATTGTTCAACCTGGTATAACAGTAACCTGTAGGGCTACCGTGTTGACTGACCTGTAGGGCTACCTTGCTGACTGACCTGTAGGGCTACCTTGTTGACTGACCTGTAGGGCTACCTTGTTGACTGACCTGTAGGGCTACCTTGCTGACTGACCTGTAGGGCTACCTTGTTGACTGACCTGTAGGGCTACCTTGTTGACTGACCTGTAGGGCTACCTTGCTGACTGACCTGTAGGGCTACCATGTTGACTGACCTGTAGGGCTACCTTGCTGACTGACCTGTAGGGCTACCATGTTGACTGACCTGTAGGGCTACCTTGCTGACTGACCTGTAGGGCTACCATGTTGACTGACCTGTAGGGCTACCTTGCTGACTGACCTGTAGGGCTACCATGTTGACTGACCTGTAGGGCTACCTTGCTGACTGACCTGTAGGGCTACCTTGCTGACTGACCTGTAGGGCTACCTTGTTGACTGACCTGTAGGGCTACCTTGTTGACTGACCTGTAGGGCTACCTTGCTGACTGACCTGTAGGGCTACCATGTTGACTGACCTGTAGGGCTACCTTGCTGACTGACCTGTAGGGCTACCATGTTGACTGACCTGTAGGGCTACCTTGCTGACTGACCTGTAGGGCTACCTTGCTGACTGACCTGTAGGGCTACCTTGTTGACTGACCTGTAGGGCTACCTTGTTGACTGACCTGTAGGGCTACCTTGCTGACTGACCTGTAGGGCTACCATGTTGACTGACCTGTAGGGCTACCTTGCTGACTGACCTGTAGGGCTACCATGTTGACTGACCTGTAGGGCTACCTTGCTGACTGACCTGTAGGGCTACCTTGCTCACTGACCTGTAGGGCTACCTTTCTGACTGACCTGTAGGGCTACCTTGCTGACTGACCTGTAGGGCTACCTTGCTCACTGACCTGTAGGGCTACCTTTCTGACTGACCTGTAGGGCTACCTTGCTCACTGACCTGTAGGGCTACCTTGCTGACTGACCTGTAGGGCTACCTTGCTCACTGACCTGTAGGGCTACCTTGCTGACTGACCTGTAGGGCTACCATGTTAACTGACCTGTAGGGCTAACTTGCTGACTGACCTGTAGGGCTACCGTGTTGACTGACCTGTAGGGCTACCTTGCTGACTGACCTGTAGGGCTACCTTGCTGACTGACCTGTAGGGCTACCTTGCTGACTGACCTGTAGGGCTTCCTTGCTGACTGACCTGTAGGGCTACCTTGTTGACTGACCTGTAGGGCTACCTTGCTGACTGACCTGTAGGGCTAACTTGCTGACTGACCTTTAGGGCTACCTTGCTGACTGACCTGTAGGGCTACCTTGCTGACTGACAGGTTCTCTATACCCCTCTGGGAAATGGGGACATTTACAAACATAAATACAGTCAATGACAAAGCAGTAAACTATTGATTTCAGTTTATGTTAAAACAGACAGAGGCCTGTAGTAAAATATGACAGAATTGTAGCAACTCCACTGTCACTCCCTGACCTTAGAGATCCTTTTTATTCTCTATTTTGGGTAGGTCAGGGTGTGACTAGGGTGGGTACTCTAGTTTTTGCATTTCTATGTTGGCCTGGTATGGTTCCCAATCAGAGGCAGCTGTCTATCATTGTCCCTAATTGGGGATCATATTTAGGCAGCCTTTTCCCACCTGTTGTTTGTGGGATCTTGTTTTTGTGTAGTGGCTGTGAACACTGCCTTTACTTCACGGTTCGGTTGTTCTGTATTGTTTTTGGTTAGTTTCATTTATTAAAACATGTTGAACTCTACGCACGCTGCGCCTTGGTCCATTCATTCCAACGATCATGACATCCACCAAATTATAGACAATTAGTTCACTTTTTTGTCTTTATTAAGTGTGAAATAGGTGCTCATTAGATAATGGTGACGGGAAAAATATATATCTTTAATTTAGTAGAATGTCCAACCATGGGACTCCATTTGGAATAGCCCTTACTGGCTTGGCTTACCAGTCTTAACTTCACATTTTATGGTATAGACAATGCAAGCTGCAGCATGTTTGTTTCATGTAGATCTAGCAGCTGTAAAGGTATGTCTCTGTTCTGTTGATCTGACACCCTGACATGAAGACAGACTGGTGTGTTGAAACAAAGACACTGATCACAGGGTTTGTATCACTTTCACACTGTGGCTTGGAGCTGGGCTTGGGTCGCTTGGATTTCACACACACACACACACACACACACACACACACACACACACACACACACACACACACACACACACACACACACACACACACACACACACACACACACACACACACACTGTAAGCGAGAACCACAGCTAGTGATTCAAACCTATTAAACTTTATTGGCATGGTCATTTTTTAAATGAAGTGTGAAATGGCTGCTCATTAAATAACGGCGATGGGATGCATATATATCTTGAATTTAGTAGAATGTCCAACCATGGGACAATCATACAAAACAAATGATTGCTCTACCAGTCCGGTGAGGTATGAGGTCCTGTAGTCTAGCTCTAAGGCCTGCAGGCAGCACTAGGAGGAGGTTAGATTGGCTCGGGTTACATAGCTCCTACAGCGGCTTGCTAGTTTGCATGACACTACAGAGGTCCCTCCCTAACAGCTCAACGGACTATCCTAGGCTCACACATATTTGACAAGGAACACAGGACAATGCTGTCAAGACAGGGCAGGGTCTGTATTTCCACAAACAACAGGGAGACTTGATGGCCAGGGAGTCAGGGCAGCCTATTTGAATGTGAACTACTAAACAATTGAATCATAGGGAAAGTAACATACTGCTATAGACACACACACACACACACACGCACACCGACCATGGGATTCAGGGTGTGTGAGTCAGTGACTGTATAGCAGCATATTCTTAATAGTGTGACAACTGCAGTGATTATAGTGTTTATTGTGGTAAAGTGACATTTCAGTAGACCTAGAACTGAAGGATTGTTCAACCTGGTATAACAGTAACCTGTAGGGCTACCGTGTTGACTGACCTGTAGGGCTACCTTGCTGACTGACCTGTAGGGCTACCTTGTTGACTGACCTGTAGGGCTACCTTGTTGACTGACCTGTAGGGCTACCTTGCTGACTGACCTGTAGGGCTACCTTGTTGACTGACCTGTAGGGCTACCTTGTTGACTGACCTGTAGGGCTACCTTGCTGACTGACCTGTAGGGCTACCATGTTGACTGACCTGTAGGGCTACCTTGCTGACTGACCTGTAGGGCTACCATGTTGACTGACCTGTAGGGCTACCTTGCTGACTGACCTGTAGGGCTACCATGTTGACTGACCTGTAGGGCTACCTTGCTGACTGACCTGTAGGGCTACCATGTTGACTGACCTGTAGGGCTACCTTGCTGACTGACCTGTAGGGCTACCTTGCTGACTGACCTGTAGGGCTACCTTGTTGACTGACCTGTAGGGCTACCTTGTTGACTGACCTGTAGGGCTACCTTGCTGACTGACCTGTAGGGCTACCATGTTGACTGACCTGTAGGGCTACCTTGCTGACTGACCTGTAGGGCTACCATGTTGACTGACCTGTAGGGCTACCTTGCTGACTGACCTGTAGGGCTACCTTGCTGACTGACCTGTAGGGCTACCTTGTTGACTGACCTGTAGGGCTACCTTGTTGACTGACCCGTAGGGCTACCTTGCTGACTGACCTGTAGGGCTACCATGTTGACTGACCTGTAGGGCTACCTTGCTGACTGACCTGTAGGGCTACCATGTTGACTGACCTGTAGGGCTACCTTGCTGACTGACCTGTAGGGCTACCTTGCTCACTGACCTGTAGGGCTACCTTTCTGACTGACCTGTAGGGCTACCTTGCTGACTGACCTGTAGGGCTACCTTGCTCACTGACCTGTAGGGCTACCTTTCTGACTGACCTGTAGGGCTACCTTGCTCACTGACCTGTAGGGCTACCTTGCTGACTGACCTGTAGGGCTACCTTGCTCACTGACCTGTAGGGCTACCTTGCTGACTGACCTGTAGGGCTACCATGTTAACTGACCTGTAGGGCTAACTTGCTGACTGACCTGTAGGGCTACCGTGTTGACTGACCTGTAGGGCTACCTTGCTGACTGACCTGTAGGGCTACCTTGCTGACTGACCTGTAGGGCTACCTTGCTGACTGACCTGTAGGGCTTCCTTGCTGACTGACCTGTAGGGCTACCTTGTTGACTGACCTGTAGGGCTACCTTGCTGACTGACCTGTAGGGCTAACTTGCTGACTGACCTTTAGGGCTACCTTGCTGACTGACCTGTAGGGCTACCTTGCTGACTGACAGGTTCTCTAGACCCCTCTGGGAAATGGGGACATTTACAAACATAAATACAGTCAATGACAAAGCAGTAAACTATTGATTTCAGTTTATGTTAAAACAGACAGAGGCCTGTAGTAAAATATGACAGAATTGTAGCAACTCCACTGTCACTCCCTGACCTTAGAGATCCTTTTTATTCTCTATTTTGGGTAGGTCAGGGTGTGACTAGGGTGGGTACTCTAGTTTTTGCATTTCTATGTTGGCCTGGTATGGTTCCCAATCAGAGGCAGCTGTCTATCATTGTCTCTAATTGGGGATCATATTTAGGCAGCCTTTTCCCACCTGTTGTTTGTGGGATCTTGTTTTTGTGTAGTGGCTGTGAACACTGCCTTTACTTCACGGTTCGGTTGTTCTGTATTGTTTTTGGTTAGTTTCATTTATTAAAACATGTTGAACTCTACGCACGCTGCGCCTTGGTCCATTCATTCCAACGATCATGACATCCACCATATTATAGACAATTAGTTCACTTTTTTGTCTTTATTAAGTGTGAAATAGGTGCTCATTAGATAATGGTGACGGGAAAAATATATATCTTTAATTTAGTAGAATGTCCAACCATGGGACTCCATTTGGAATAGCCCTTACTGGCTTGGCTTACCAGTCTTAACTTCACATTTTATGGTATAGACAATGCAAGCTGCAGCATGTTTGTTTCATGTAGATCTAGCAGCTGTAAAGGTATGTCTCTGTTCTGTTGATCTGACACCCTGACATGAAGACAGACTGGTGTGTTGAAACAAAGACACTGATCACAGGGTTTGTATCACTTTCACACTGTGGCTTGGAGCTGGGCTTGGGTCGCTTGGATTTCACACACACACACACACACACACACACACACACACACACACACACACACACACACACACACACACACACACACACACACACACACACACACACACACACACACACACACACACACACACACACACACACACACACACACACACACTGTAAGCGAGAACCACAGCTAGTGATTCAAACCTATTAAACTTTATTGGCATGGTCATTTTTTAAATGAAGTGTGAAATGGCTGCTCATTAAATAACGGCGATGGGATGAATATATATCTTGAATTTAGTAGAATGTCCAACCATGGGACAATCATACAAAACAAATGATTGCTCTACCAGTCCGGTGAGGTATGAGGTCCTGTAGTCTAGCTCTAAGGCCTGCAGGCAGCACTAGGAGGAGGTTAGATTGGCTCGGGTTACATAGCTCCTACAGCGGCTTGCTAGTTTGCATGACACTACAGAGGTCCCTCCCTAACAGCTCAACGGACTATCCTAGGCTCACACATATTTGACAAGGAACACAGGACAATGCTGTCAAGACAGGGCAGGGTCTGTATTTCCACAAACAACAGGGAGACTTGATGGCCAGGGAGTCAGGGCAGCCTATTTGAATGTGAACTACTAAACAATTGAATCATAGGGAAAGTAACATACTGCTATAGACACACACACACACACACACACACACACACACACACACACACACACACACACACACACACACACACACACACACACACACACACACACACACACACACACACACACACACACACACACACACACACACACACACACACACACACACACACACACACACACACACACACACACACACACACACACACACACACACACACACACACACACACACACACACACACACACACACACACACACACACACACACACACACACACACACACACACGCACACCGACCATGGGATTCAGGGTGTGTGAGTCAGTGACTGTATAGCAGCATATTCTTAATAGTGTGACAACTGCAGTGATTATAGTGTTTATTGTGGTAAAGTGACATTTCAGTAGACCTAGAACTGAAGGATTGTTCAACCTGGTATAACAGTAACCTGTAGGGCTACCGTGTTGACTGACCTGTAGGGCTACCTTGCTGACTGACCTGTAGGGCTACCTTGCTGACTGACCTGTAGGGCTACCTTGCTGACTGACCTGTAGGGCTACCTTGCTGACTGACCTGTAGGGCTACCTTGCTGACTGACCTGTAGGGCTACCTTGCTGACTGACCTGTAGGGCTACCTTGCTGACTGACCTGTAGGGCTACCTTGCTGACTGACCTGTAGGGCTACCTTGCTGACTGACCTGTAGGGCTACCTTGTTGACTGACCTGTAGGGCTACCTTGTTGACTGACCTGTAGGGCTACCTTGTTGACTGACCTGTAGGGCTACCTTGTTGACTGACCTGTAGGGCTACCTTGCTGACTGACCTGTAGGGCTACCATGTTGACTGACCTGTAGGGCTACCTTGCTGACTGACCTGTAGGGCTACCATGTTGACTGACCTGTAGGGCTACCTTGCTGACTGACCTGTAGGGCTACCTTGCTGACTGACCTGTAGGGCTACCTTGCTGACTGACCTGTAGGGCTGCCTTGCTGACTGACCTGTGAGCTACCTTGCTGACTGACCTGTAAGGCTACCTAGCTGACTGACCTGTAGGGCTAACTTTCTGACTGACCTGTAGGGCTACCTTGTTGACTGACCTGTAGGGCTAACTTTCTGACTGACCTGTAGGGCTACCTTGTTGACTGACCTGTAGGGCTACCATGTTGACTGACCTGTAGGGCTACCTTGTTGACTGACCTGTAGGGCTACCTTGTTGACTGACCTGTAGGGCTACCTTGTTGACTGACCTGTAGGGCTACCTTGTTGACTGACCTGTAGGGCTACCTTGCTGACTGACAGGTTCTCTAGACCCCTCTGGGAAATGGGGACATTTACAACCATAACTACAGTCAATGACACAGCAGTAAACTATTGATTTCAGTTTATGTTAAAACAGACAGAGGCCTGTAGCAAAATATGACAGAGAATTGTAGCAACTCCACAAAATTATAGAAAATTAGGTCACTTGTTTTGTCTTTATTAAGTGTGAAATGGGTGCTCATTAGATAATGGTGACGGGAAAAATATATATCTTTAATTTAGTAGAATGTCCAACCATGGGACTCCATTTGGAATAGCCCTTACTGGCTTGGCTTACCAGTCTTAACTTCACATTTTATGGTATAGACAATGCAAGCTGCAGCATGTTTGTTTCATGTAGATCTAGCAGCTGTAAAGGTATGTCTCTGTTCTGTTGATCTGACAACCTGACATGAAGACAGACTGGTGTGTTGAAACAAAGACACTGATCAAAGGGGTGAGATACAGATCCATTCCCATTTAGACGCAGGTGTTTATCACACTGTCATACACACACACACACACACACTCACACACAGACACATACGAGCATACACAGGCACACACACACAAGCATGCTAGTACGGACTCACACAGGCACACACACAGATAAAGAGATATTCACATGCAAAGTGTTTGGCCATTTGGACCCCTCTTCATTTGTGCCAATTACAGGCCTACAATAGCTGACCACTGACAGGGCCTTCCCTTTAACCTAGGAAGTCTCTGAGATGCAGGTCATTCTACTGCTCCTGTCCACTGGTATTGACCTGCAGCAGTGTTCTTACATCCTGGTCCTGGAGAGCTAAAGGTGTCGGGACTTCTACCATTCTAACACTGACACACCTGGTTCAATGAATGTAGGTGTGTGAGTGTGTTTAGGTGTGTGAGTGTGTTTGGTGTGTGTGTATTTGTATGTACGTATGTGTGTGTGTATTTATGTGTGTGTGTGTGTGTGTGTGTGTGCATGCGTATGTGCGTGTGTGCGTTTGTGTGTATGTGTGCGTACATGCGTGCGTTTGTGTGTGTGTGTGTGTGTGTGTGTGTGTGTGTGTGTGTGTGTGTGTGTGTGTGTGTGTGTGTGTGTGTGTGTGTGTGTGTGTGTGTGTGTGTGTGTGTGTGTGTGTGTGTGTGTGTGTGTGTGTGTGCGTGCGTTCTTGTATGTGTTTGTGTGCCTGTGTGTGTGTGTGTATGTGCGTGTATGTGTGTGTGTGTGTGTGTTTGTGTGTGTGTTTGTGTGTGTGTGTGTGTGTGTGTGCGTGTATGTGCGTGTATGTGCGTGTTTGTGTGTGTGTGTGTGTGGGTGCGTGTGTATAGGATGTCGGTTGGCGGAGCTGGGAGGGTTGTCAGTGAAATGAGACACACCTGGGCTCAGGTGTGTCCTGCGGATAAATAAACCTTTCAACTATACGTTGAGAAGACTCTCTCCACGCAGACACACTGTTGTTTTTGGTTGTGGCATTTTTGGGCCTCTTTGTTAATTTGTTTTTGCACCTCTCAACACCCCTCATTATCACCCTCTATGCATGCATCCACTCACTTACACTACTGATCATTAATAGGCTACTGCATGGTACCACTAGCTCTGGTGTGTATTGTTCAGGCGTGCGCTCCATCTCTTAACTCTAAAATGAATGGAAACCAGTTTGACTAAACGGATTTACTTCAGAATACATATGATACATACAAGTATGTAAGTTGGCATTAGCTAGCACAAATAAGTTCCCAACCTCCCAACCTCGTAACTATCTACCAAGTTAGAGTAGCTAGCTTGTCTAACTTGTCTAACTATCTTATCTGGTATGCCTGCTGGCAAAGTTGATAGACTTTAAAAAAGCAAGTAATCGCTGCTATACATGTACTAATTAAGACTCACATTCCTTTCAATATTTGACCCAGATTTTAGCAGAGATGCAGAGGAGCATACTTAGTTTCTTTTAAAATAACCACCAGTCAGGAGGATACAGACAGATCAAGAGGTATGTAAAGAACCACCAGTCAGGAGGACACAGACAGATCAAGAGGTATGTAAAGAACCACCAGTCAGGAGGATACAGACAGCTCAAGAGGTATGTAAAGAACCACCAGTCAGGAGGATAAAGACAGCTCAAGAGGTATGTAAAGAACCACCAGTAAGGAGGATACAGACAGCTCAAGAGGTATGTAAAGAACCACCAGTTAGGAGGATACAGACAGCTCAAGAGGTATGTAAAGAACCACCAGTCAGGAGGATACAGACAGCTCAAGAGGTATGTAAAGAACCACCAGTCAGGAGGATACAGACAGCTCAAGAGGTATGTAAAGAACCACCAGTCAGGAGGATACAGACAGCTCAAGAGGTATGTAAAGAACCACCAGTCAGGAGGATACAGACAGATCAAGAGGTATGTAAAGAACCACCAGTTAGGAGGATACAGACAGCTCAAGAGGTATGTAAAGAACCACCAGTCAGGAGGATACAGACAGCTCAAGAGGTATGTAAAGAACCACCAGTCAGGAGGATACAAACAGCTCAAGAGGTATGTAAAGAACCACCAGTCAGGAGGATACAGACAGCCCAAGAGGTATGCTTAGATATGCAGAAATGTAGACTTTTTTATATACATAGTATTAAGCATAATGATTATGCCTCTAGGTTGCAGAAAAAAAGCTGTTTTAAGTGTTTGATAAATGATTAATTCTCCAACTGACTTTTTAAAAGTATGAAATAAGTGCTCATTAGATAATGGATAAGTGTTGTATAGACGGTGCCTTCAGAAAGTATTCATGCACCTTGACTTCTTCCACAGCTTGAATTCAAAATGGATTAAGTCAATATTTTATTTCACCCATCTAGACACAATACCCCATAATGGCAAAGTGAAAACATGTTTTTTGAAATTTTTGCAAATTTATTGAAAATTAAATACATAAATATCCCATTTACTAAAGCATTCACACCCGTGTGTCAATACATGTTAGAATCACCTTTGTCAGCGATTACAGCTGTGAGTCTTTCTGGGTAAGTCTCTAAGAGCTTTCCAGACCTGGATTGTACAAGATTTGCCCATTATTCTTTTCAAAATTCTTCAAGCTCTGTCAAATTGGTTGTTGATCATTGCTAGACATCCATGTTCAAGTTTTGCCATAGATTTTCAATCAGATTTAAGTCAAAACTGTAACTCGTCCACTCTGGAATGTTACAGTTTTGACTTAAATCCTTCCCTGTCTTCTTGGTAAGTAACTACAGTGTAGATTTGGCCTTGTGTTTTAGGTTATTTTCTTGCTGAAGGTGAATTAATCTCCCAGTGTCTGGTGGAAAGCAGACTGAACCAGTTTTTCCTCTAGGATTTTGCATTTGTTTCGCTCCATTCCGTTTAGCATACCCACAATATGATGCAGTCACCAATATGCTTGAAAATATGGAGAGTGGTACTAAATAATGTGTTGTATTGGATTTGCCCCAAACGTAACACTTTGTATTCAGAACTAAAAGTGAATTGCTTTGCCACATTTTTTGCAGTATTATTTTAGTGTCTTGTTGCAAACAGGATGCATGTTTTGGAATATTTTTATCCTGTACATTCTTCCTTCTTTTCACTCTGTCAATTAGGTTAGTATTGTTGACTAACTACAATGTTGTTGATCCATCCTCAGTTTTCTTCAATCACAGCCATAAAATTCTGTAACTGTTTTAGTCACCATTGGGAGAACGGTTTTACCACCTCATGGTAAAATCCCTGAGAGGTTTCCTTCCTCTCCGGCAACTGAGTTAGGAAGGACACTTCTATCTTTGTAGTGACTGGGTGTATTGATACACCATCCAAAGTGCAATTAATAACTTCACCATACTCAAACGGATATTCAATGCTCAAACGGATATTTTATTAATTTGTAAACATTTCAAACATAGTTCCACTTTGACATTATTATTGTGTGTAGGCCAGTGACAAAACAATCTCTATTTAATCCATTTTGAATTCAGGCTGTAACACTACAAAATGTGAAAGAAGTCAAGGGGTGTGAATACTTTCTGAAGGCACTGTATCCATTTGTAATAACCCTTACTGGCTTGGTTTACCAGTCTTAACTTCACATTTTATGGTATAGACAATGCAAGCTGTTTGTTTCATGTAGACCTAGTAGCTGTAAAGGTATGTCTCTGTTCTGTTGATCTGACACCCTGACATGAAGACAGACTGGTGTGTTGAAACAAAGACACTGATCACAGGGGTTTTGTCACTTTCACACGGTGGCTTGGAGCTGGGCTTGGGTCGCTTGGATTTCACACACCCTGCCAACAAAAACCACACCTAGTGATTCAAACCTAACAAACTTTATTGGCATGGTCATGTTGACAGTGCGGTCAAAGCAATTAGCGATGAATAGATAGTGGTTTAATGACGGTCATTAACGTATGCGTGATGATCCAAATGGTGAAGTAAAAGTAGTGGTTACTGTTCTTCAACTCATAACTACACATTGGTTTACATTACTATATGAAACAAACCATGGTTCAGGCCTTAGATACAGATCCACACACACACACACACATTACTATATGAAACAAACCATGGTTCAGGCCTTAGAGATACAGATCCATTCCCATTTAGATGCAGGTGTTTATCACACTGTCATACACACACACACATACGAGCGTGCAAGTACAGACTCACACAGGCACACACACAGATAAAGAGATATTCACATGCAAAGTGTTTGGCCATTTGGACCCCTCTTCATTTGTGCCAATAACAGGCCTACAATAGCTGACCACTGACAGGACCTTCCCTTTAACCCAGGAAGTCTCTGAGATACAGGTCATTCTACTGCTCCTGTCCACTGGTATTGACCTGCAGCAGTGTTCTTACATCCTGGTCCTGGAGAGCTAAAGGTGTCGGGTTTTCTACCATTCTAACACTGACACACCTGGTTCAATGAATGTACCAATGACCAATGATTAGTAGAATCAGGAGTGTCAGTGCTCGGCAGGAAATAAATCCGACACACACTGTAGCTGCCAAGGACCAGCGGTGAAGAACGCTTGTCTATAAGTAACATTACAGTTGGGAGCTGAGAGTCACCTGGGCGCTGCACACTTCTGATACAATACCACCATCTGTCTATGAGTAGATCTATTACAATGCATGATTTTATAGAATTGCATGGAATAGCCCAAAAGCGGGAGAATTAAAAAAAGTAGGACTTGAAGTAACTACTAAGATAAGATAACACAGATAATTCACGAGGGAGGTGTTCTCCCATTTGATCCTAGAGGCTGAGGGAGGTGTTCTCTCGTTTGATCCTAGAGGCTGACGGAGGTGTTCTCCCATTTGATCCTAGAGGCTGAGGGAGGTGTTCTCTCATTTGATCCTAGAGGCTGAGGGAGGTGTTCTCCCATTTGATTCTAGAGGCTGAGGGAGGTGTTCTCCCATTTGATCCTAGAGGCTGAGGGAGGTTTTTTCTCATTTGATTCTAGAGGCTGAGGGAGGTGTTCTCCTATTTGATTCTAGAGGCTGAGGGAGGTGTTTCTCTCATTTGATCCTAGAGGCTGAGGGAGGTGTTCTCCCATTTGATCATAGATGCTGAGGGAGGTGTTCTCCCATTTGATCCTAGAGGCTGAGGGAGGTGTTCTCCCATTTGATCATAGAGGCTGAGGGAGATGTTCTCCCATTTGATCCTAGAGGCTGAGGGAGGTGTTCTCCCATTTGATCATAGAGGCTGAGGGAGATGTTCTCTCATTTGATCCTAGAGGCTGAGGGAGGTGTTCTCCCATTTGATACTAGAGGCTGAGGGAGGTGTTCTCTCATTTGATCCTAGAGACTGAGGGAGGTGTTCTCCCATTTGATCATAGAGGCTGAGGGAAGTGTTCTTCCATTTGATCCTAGAGGCTGAGAGAGGTGTTCTCCCATTTGATCCTAGAGGCTGAGGGAGGTGTTCTCCCATTTGATTCTAGAGGCTGAGGGAGGTGTTATCTCATTTGATCCTAGAGGCTGAGGGAGGTGTTCTCCCATTTCATCCTAGAGACTGAGGGAGGTGTTCTCCCATTTGATCATAGAGGCTGAGGGAGGTGTTCTTCCATTTGATCCTAGAGACTGAGGGAGGTGTTCTCTCATTTGATCCTAGAGGCTGAGAGAGGTGTTCTCCCATTTGATCCTAGAGGCTGAGAGAGGTGTTCTCCCATTTGATCCTAGAGGCTGAGGGAGGTGTTCTCCCATTTGATTCTAGAGGCTGAGGGAGGTGTTCTCCCATTTGATCCTAGAGGCTGAGGGAGGTGTTCTCCCATTTCATCCTAGAGACTGAGAGAGCTGTTCTCCCATTTGATCCTAGAGGCTGAGGGAGGTGTTCTCTCATTTGATCATAGAGGCTGAGGGAGAGGTTCTCCCATTTGATCCTAGAGGCTGAGGGAGGGTTCTCCCATTTGATTCTAGAGTCTGAGGGAGATGTTCTCTCATTTGATCCTAGAGGCTGAGGGAGGTGTTCTCCCTTTGATCCTAGAGGCTGAGAGAGGTGTTCTCCCTTTGATCCTAGATGCTGAGGGAGATGTTCTCCCATTTGAGTCTAGAGGCTGAGAGAGGTGTTCTCCCATTTGAGTCTAGAGGCTGAGGGAGGTGTTCTCCCATTTGATTATAGAGGCTGAGGGAGGTGTTCTCTCATTTGATACTAGAGGCTGAGGGAGGTATTCTCTCATTTTATCCTAGAGGCTGAGGGAGGTATTCTCTCATTTGATCCTAGAGGCTGAGGGAGGTGTTCTCTCATTTGATCCTAGAGGCTGAGGGAGGTGTTCTCTCATTTGATCCTAGAGGCTGAGGGAGGTGTTCTCTCATTTGATCCTAGAGGCTGAGGGAGGTGTCCTCTCATTTGATCATAGAGGCTGAGGGAGGTGTTCTCCCATTTGATCTTAGAGGCTGAGGGAGGTGTTCTCCCATTTGATCATAGAGGCTGAGGGAGGTGTTCTCCCATTTGATTCTAGAGACTGAGGGAAGTGTTATCTCATTTGATCCTAGAGGCTGAGGGAGTTGTTCTCCCATTTCATCCTAGAGACTGAGAGAGCTGTTCTCCCATTTGATCCTAGAGGCTGAGGGAGGTGTTCTCTCATTTGATCATAGAGGCTGAGGGAGAGGTTCTCCCATTTGATCCTAGAGGCTGAGGGAGGGTTCTCCCATTTGATTCTAGAGTCTGAGGGAGATGTTCTCTCATTTGATCTTAGAGGCTGAGGGAGGTGTTCTCCCTTTGATCCTAGAGGCTGAGAGAGGTGTTCTCCCTTTGATCCTAGAGGCTGAGAGAGGTGTTCTCCCATTTGAGAATAGAGGCTGAGGGAGGTGTTCTCCCATTTGATTATAGAGGCTGAGGGAGGTGTTCTCTCATTTGATACTAGAGGCTGAGGGAGGTATTCTCTCATTTTATCCTAGAGGCTGAGGGAGGTTTTCTCTCATTTGATCCTAGAGGCTGAGGGAGGTGTTCTCTCATTTGATCCTAGAGGCTGAGGGAGGTGTTCTCTCATTTGATCATAGAGGCTGAGGGAGGTGTTCTCTCATTTGATCCTAGAGGCTGAGGGAGGTGTTCTCTCATTTGATCATAGAGGCTGAGGGAGGTGTTCTCCCATTTCATCCTAGAGACTGAGAGAGCTGTTCTCCCATTTGATCCTAGAGGCTGAGGGAGGTGTTCTCTCATTTGATCATAGAGGCTGAGGGAGAGGTTCTCCCATTTGATCCTAGAGGCTGAGGGAGGGTTCTCCCATTTGATTCTAGAGTCTGAGGGAGATGTTCTCTCATTTGATCCTAGAGGCTGAGGGAGGTGTTCTCCCTTTGATCCTAGAGGCTGAGAGAGGTGTCCTCCCTTTGATCCTAGAGGCTGAGGGAGGTGTTCTCTCATTTGATCATAGAGGCTGAGGGAGTTGTTCTCTCATTTGATCCTAGAGGCTGAGGGAGGTGTTCTCTCATTTGATCATAGAGGCTGAGGGAGGTGTTCTCCCATTTGATCCTAGAGGCTGAGGGAGGTGTTCTCCCATTTAATCATAGAGGCTGAGGGAGGTGTTCTCCCATTTGATTCTAGAGGCTGAGGGAGGTGTTCTCTCATTTGATCTTAGAGGCTGAGGGAGGTGTTCTCCCACTTGATCATAGAGGCTGAGGGAGGTGTTCTCCCATTTGATCCTAGAGGCTGAGGGAGGTGTTCTCTCATTTGATCATAGAGGCTGAGGGAGGTGTTCTCCCATTTGATTCTAGAGGCTGAGGGAGGTGTTCTCTCATTTGATCATAGAGGCTGAGGGAGATGTTCTCCCATTTGATTCTAGAGGCTGAGGGAGATGTTCTCTCATTTGATCCTAGAGGCTGAGGGAGGTGTTTAGGGTCAAATAATGTAATCCAGATAGTGAGCCAGAAGGCAGCAGTAATAAGGTTCATAGAATCACCCTATCCTGATCAGAACATTCTGTTCAGGAGTTGAGTTAAATGAGCTGTATTTGAGCTACGGTGCTTACCCAGAAAATGCATTGTAGGCTGTAGATCAAGTAGTAGAACAAGGGTGCAAACTTCTAAAAAGGCATTGAACTTAGTTATTCAATTCAATAAATTAATATCTTAATTCAAAAACATTTGTTTTAACTGTGCACCCATATTCTACTATTCATACTACCTGATCAGAACATTGAAAGAGTTCCATTTAGTCCAATATGTACAGATCTAGGATCAGTTTACCTTCCCCTAATTCTAACCTTAAGAAGAGACAACACACTGATCAGTGTCGAGGGGCTTCATGGGAGGGTGAAACCAGTCTATATTTGTTGTGCCAGCTGTGGGCTCTAGTCTATTGTGAGAAACATGGTATGAGCATAAGGTGAATGGATTCACCAGACCATAAAGCATTAGGTCATAATCAGGCTTCTACCTTTAATCTCAACATTATACCTGTTCTCTAATCTAACACTGTGACAGGGAGACACACGGAGTCCTCAGGACATGGGCTGGATGGGAGGATGAGAGGGGGAGTAAAGAGGGGAAGAAAATATGTAAACCAAGCCTACACCTGAAGCGGGTTCTCACCAAAGAATGAGTAGAAAAGGGTAACAGACATTCTCACTGAAAGCGTGATGGGTGGACGGATGGATACTGCGAGATTCTGGCAATTAAGATTTTGGATGTTTTTCTACTTACCCAGAGTCTGATGAACTTGTGCATACCATTTGTATGTCTCTGTGTGCAGTATGAAGGAAGTTAAAGGTAGTTCCGTGTGCCAATTCTAACTAGTGCAGAGACTGCACATAGAAACACATCTGACTCTGGGTAAGTAGAAAAACAACATCATTGCCAGAGCTCTGCAGTATCCCTTTAATGGGTGTACCAGTTGTAATGTCTGAGAATTGGTGCTCATCACATCATCTCGAGGAATTCTCCATCACAAAAATGAAACACACAACACCAACTAGTAAGCAAGTCAAATTTCATTAAAAAAACAGGGGAAATGTTGAGAAGACATCTTAAAAGCACCATACAAGTTACAGTAGGAGTATCATTTTCTCTCTTTTATCATAGAAAAGCCGTGTGTGTGTGTGTGTGTCTCGATACTGGCCACACCTGTCAACAGGTTATTTTTTGCCCCTCATTCAGACTTGTCAGGCTTGCCCTTGTTGCCCTTGCCCTTGTTTCTGGCTCTGTAGTAGCCCCTGGCCAGAGTAGCCAAGAACATGGAGAACTCTCTGAAGTTGATCTCCCCATCATGGTTCTTATCCAGGTTGGTCATCGCCTCCTGGAGCACTGCTGGTTCCACCTTTCCCTGAGACACACAGACGCATGCATACACACACACACACACACACACACACACACACACACACACACACACACACACACACACACACACACACACACACACACACACACACACACACACACACACACACACACACACACACACACACACACACACACACACACACACACACACACACACACACACACACACACACACACACACACACACACAGAGGTATGTAGGCTTTCTAGGTATCTTGTAGACATCATTATGCAGTGGAATGTGTATGTTAATAAAATGTTACTACTATGTTGTGGTATGGATATGTAAAACATGTGGATAGGCTGTGTTTGTGTGATAGTAGAATAATATATTATTTAGCAGACACTTTTATCCAAAGCGACTTACAGTCATGCATGCATCGATTTTTCATATGGGTGGGCCCAGAAATCAAACCCACTATCCTGGTGTTACTAGCGCCATGCTCTACCAACTGAGCCATACAGGACAACGCTGAGTTTGTGTGTGTGTGTGTGTGTGTGTGTCTTACGTGGAACTCTGGGCTGGCCAGCTCTTTCTTCATCAGCTCTGCGAGCTCTGTACTGCTAAGCTGGCGATTCTTATCATCCTTTGTAGCATATTCCTCAAACACCTCCACCATGGATACAATGGCCTTCTCCAGACGAGACATACTGTACCTGGGGGAGAGAGAGGAGGAGGCTGGTTATTCACAACAAGAGAGAGGAAGAGGAGAAGGCTAAGCTACACTAAAGATTCACAACAAGAGAGAGGAAGAGGAGAAGGCTAACCTACACTAAAGATTCACAACAAGAGAGAGGAAGAGGAGAAGGCTAAGCTACACTAAAGATTCACAACAAGAGAGAGGAAGAGGAGAAGGCTAACCTACACTAAAGATTCACAACAAGAGAGAGGAAGAGGAGAAGGCTAAGCTACACTAAAGATGAAAACATGTTTAATGTTATAAGACCCAGGGAATGGAATGTGTTCAGGTCTAGACCGCGTTGTTCTACAGTGTGTTTACAGCTGGTATTTCCTGAGTAAATTAATGCAACGTATAAAAGGGTCACATTGAAACACATTGATTTGGCAAACAGTTGCAAATGTATAGTTATTGGCACTTTATAATGCAATGGCTGATTCATCTGTTCTTCATTCACCCCTCACCCACAAACACACACACACACACACACACACACACACACACACACACACACACACACACACACACACACACACACACACACACACACACACACACACACACACAAATACACACATCGCTATGCTCCGTATTCAGTCCATTTATTCAACATGTCCCGCCCATCTATCCAATTCTCGTCTCTCTCATTCCCTGCTTCCAACTTCTCTCCTTTTTAATGTCCTCATTCCTAACCGTATATAATAGAACAGTTCTACTATCTTTATGTTCCTAACTCTCTCCTTCCTCTGTGTTCCTCTATCTGTGAGTTGCAGCAGCCCCCCTCGTGCCTCCCTCTCTACTCACCTCAGAGCAGAAGATAAGATCTATGATATGTGTAGCTGACAGGCTGGGTCCTGATGTGAGACTGATGTGAGACAGAGAGAAGAAAAGCTTCCTCTTAAAGTGAAAAACACCCCCTCAAGCAGAGCAGACACATGATCAGCCCACAAGAAAATGGGCTGAAAATGAGGTCAGCTCCACCCAAACCTGCTCCATCAGACTTGATCTCAATGGTCATGTGCCAATGCTATCATTTGCATTAATTCATGTTTTAAAGGTCAAGATTATGTTCAATTTTGTTTTGAGGGTGTGAAAGAGAGAAGCTTATTCCTTAATTGTATTTGGCATGTATTTGCTTGGTTAATAGGCCAGGCCCCAGCTGTGGTAACCCTCTATGTTATAACACTCCAACATGTTGTCGCCCTCCATGTTGCCTTCCACAAACCTGGGGTTGGTTTGTTCTCTACAAACTGTGTGGAAAGTGGAGCTGTGGAGATTCCAGACTGCTCTAAAAATGGGTAATATGAGTCACAGCTCTGAGGCATGCCCTTATTTGTGTGTGTGTGTGTGTGTGTTATATCACCACAGAGAGCACGCCTCTTATTTATCCAGCCCAACTGTTGCGTAACCTAACCACTATTTTCCATCGCTCTGCTACAAATCCCTGGGCTGCATTTTCATTCCAAAAAGTTGTCCCCTCCTCTCTGTCCTGTTTCACTCCCCTTTGCAGCTCTGAGAAGGCAGGCTAGGTGTAAGCAGTGGCCCCACCTAGTGTCTGCCATATTGCTTTCATTCACAGCATACCTATCAGATCTTTGAAGTGGAGTGAGCAAGGGCAGAAGGGAAGAAATATCTTTTTGGAATGAAATGCAGCCCTGCCCCTTGTCAGCACTATACAATCTGAGACATGTGCGTTACAATAGTGCTGTTAGAGAACTGAAGACGGCCTGTTTGGCTCTAGCAGTACTACTATTACTATGCCTGCTCTAGTAGTACTATCTATAGTATGAATGCTCTAGTAGTATTACTAGTATGCCTGCTCTAGTAGTATTATTAGTATGCCTCCTCTAGTAGTACTACTATTGGTATGCCTGCTCTAGCAGTACTACTATTACTATGCTTGCTCTAGTAGTATTACTAGTATGCCTGCTCTAGCAGTACTACTATTAGTATGCCTGCTCTAGTAGTACTACTATTAGTATGCCTGCTCTAGTAGTACTACTATTAGTATGCCTGCTGTGGTAGTATTACTTGTATGCCTGCTCTAGCAGTACTACTATTATTATGCCTGCTCTAGTAGTATTACTAGTATGCCTGATCTAGTAGTACTACTATTAGTATGCCTGCTCTAGTAGTACTACTATTAGTATGCCTGCTCTAGTAGTACTACTATTAGTATGCCTGTTCTAGTAATACTAGTAGTAGTATGCCTGCTCTAGCAGCACTACTATTAGTATGCCTGCTCAAGTAGTACTACTATTAGTATGCCTGCTCTAGTAATACTACTATTAGTATGCCTGCTCTAGTAGTACTACTATTAGCATGCCTGTTCTAGTAATACTAATATTAGTATGCCTGCTCTAGTAGTACTGCTATTAGTATGCCTGCTCTAGTAGTACTACTATTAGTATGCCTGTTCTAGTTGTACTACTATTAGTATGCCTGCTCTAGTAGTACTACTATTAGTATGCCTGTTATAGTAGTACTACTATTAGTATGCCTGCTCTAGTAATACTACTATTAGTATGCCTGCTCCTGTAATACTACTATTAGTATGCCTGCTCCTATAATACTACTATTAGTATGCCTGCTCCTATAATACTAGTAGTAGTATGCCTGCTCCTATAATACTAGTAGTAGTATGCCTGCTCTAGCAGCACTACTATTAGTATGCCTGCTCTAATAATACTACTATTAGTATGCCTGCTCTAGTAGTACTACTATTAGTATGTCTGCTCTAGTAGTACTACTATTAGTATGCCTGCTCTAGTAGTACTACTATTAGTATGCCTGTTCTAGTACAACTACTATTAGGATTCCTGCTCTAGTAGTACTACTATTATTATGCCTGCTCTAGTAGTACTACTATTAGTATGACTGCACTAGTAGGTCTGCTATTAGTATGCCTGCTCTAGTAGTACTACTATTAGTATGACTGCACTAGTAGGTCTGCTATTAGTATGCCTGCTCTAGCAGGTCTGCTATTAGTACGCCTGCTCTAGTAGGTCTGCTATTAGTATGCCTATTCTAGCAGTACTACTATTACTATACCTGTTCTAGTAGTACTACTATTAGTATGCCTGCTCTAGTAGTATTACTATTAGTATGTCTGCTCTAGCAGTACTACTATTACTATGCCTGTTCTAGCAGTACTAATATTAGTATGCCTGCTCTAGTAGTACTACTATTAGTATGCCTGTTCTAGTTGTACTACTATTAGTATGCCTGCTCTAGTAGTACTACTATTAGTATGCCTGCTCTAGTAGTACTACTATTAGTATGCCTGTTATAGTAGTACTACTATTAGTATGCCTGCTCTAGTAATACTACTATTAGTATGCCTGCTCCTATAATACTAGTAGTAGTATGCCTGCTCCTATAATACTAGTAGTAGTATGCCTGCCCTAGCAGCACTACTATTAGTATGCCTGCTCTAATAATACTACTATTAGTATGCCTGTTCTAGTAGAATTACTATTAGTATGCCTGCTCTAATAATACTAGTAGTATTATGCCTGCTCTAGCAGCACTACTATTAGTATGCCTGCTCTAGTACTACTACTATTAGTATGCCTGCTCTAGTAATACTAGTAGTAGTATGCCTGCTCTAGCAGCACTACTATTAGTATGCCTGCTCTAGTAAGTCTGCTATTAGTATGCCTGCTCTAGTAGGTCTGCTATTAGTATGCCTGCTCTAGTAGGTCTGCTATTAGTATGCCTGCTCTAGTAGGTCTGCTATTAGTATGCCTGCTCTAGTAGTACTACTATTAGTATGCCTGCTCTAGTAATACTACTATTAGTATGCCTGCTCTGGTAATACTACTAGTAGTATGCCTGCTCTAGTAATACTACTATTAGTATGCCTGCTCTAGTAATACTACTAGTAGTATGCCTGCTCTAGTAGTGCTACTATTAGTATGCCTGCTCTAGTAGTACTGCTATTAGTATGCCTGCTCTAGTAATACTACTATTAGTATGCCTGCTCTAGCAGTACTACTATTAGTATGCCTGCTCTAGCAGTACTACTATTAGTATGCCTGCTTTAGTAGTACAACTATTAGTATGCCTACTCTAGTAGTACAACTATTAGTACGCCTGCTCTAGTAGTACTACTATTAGTATGCCTGCTCTAGTAGTACTACTATTAGTATGCCTGCTCTAGCAGTACTACTATTAGTATGCCTGCTCTAGTAGTACTACTATTAGTATGACTGCTCTAGTAGGTCTGCTATTAGTATGCCTGCTCTAGTAGTAATACTATTAGTGTGCCTGTTCTAGTAGTACTACTATTAGTATGCCTGCTCTAGTAGTACTACTATTAGTATGCCTGTTATAGTAGTACTACTATTAGTATGCCTGCTCTAGTAGTACTACTATTAGTTTGCCTGTTCTAGTAGTAGTATGCCTGCTCTAGCAGCACTACTATTAGTATGCCTGCTCTAGTAGTAATACTATTAGTATGCCTGCTCTAGTAATACTACTATTAGTATGCCTGCTCTAGTAGTACTACTATTAGTATGCCTGTTCTAGTAATACTAATATTCGTATGCCTGCTCTAGTAGTACTGCTATTAGTATGCCTGCTCTAGTAGTACTACTATTAGTATGCCTGTTCTAGTTGTACTACTATTAGTATGCCTGCTCTAGAAATACTACTATTAGTATGCCTGTCCTAGTAATACTAGTAGTAGTATGCCTGCACTAGCAGCACTACTATTAGTATGCCTGCTCTAGTAATACTACTATTAGTATGCCTGTTCTAGTAGTACTACTATTAGTATGCCTGTTCTAGTAATACTAATATCAGTATGCCTGCTCTAGTAGTACTGCTATTAGTAAGCCTGCTCTAGTAGTACTACTATTAGTATGCCTGTTCTAGTTGTACTACTATTAGTATGCCTGCTCTAGTAGTACTACTATTAGTATGCCTGTTATAGTAGTACTACTATTAGCATGCCTGCTCTAGTAATAATACTATTAGTATGCCTGCTCTAGTAGTACTACTATTAGTATGTCTGTTCTAGTAGAACTACTATTAGTATGTCTGCTCTAGTAGTACTACTATTAGTATGCCTGCTCTAGTAATACTACTATTAGTATGCCTGCTCTAGCAGTACTACTATTAATATGCCTGCTCTAGTGGGTCTGCTATTAGTATACCTGCTCTAGTAGTACTACTATTAGTATGCCTGCTCTAGTAGGTCTACTATTAGTATGCCTGCTCTAGTAGTACTACTATTAGTATGCCTGCTCTAGTAGTACTACTATTAGTATGCCTGCTCTAGCAGTACTACTATTAGTATGCCTGCTCTAGAAATACTACCTTTAGTATGCCTGCTCTAGTAATACTAGTAGTAGTATGCCTGCTCTAGCAGCACTACTATTAGTATGCCGGGTCTAGTAATACTACTATTAGTATGCCTGCTCTAGTAGTACTACTAATAGTATGCCTGCTCTAGTAATACTACTATTAGTATGCCTGCTCTAGTAGTACTACTATTAGTATGCCTGTTCTAGTAATACTAATATTAGTATGCCTGCTCTAGTAGTACTGCTATTAGTATGCCTGCTCTAGTAGTACTACTATTAGTATGCCTGTTCTAGTTGTACTACTATTAGTATGCCTGCTCTAGTAGTACTACTATTAGTATGCCTGTTATAGTAGTACTACTATTTGTATGCCTGCTCTAGTAATACTACTATTACTATGCCTGCTCCTATAATACTAGTAGTAGTATGCCTGCTCCTATAATACTAGTAGTAGTATGCCTGCCCTAGCAGCACTACTATTAGTATGCCTGCTCTAATAATACTACTATTAGTATGCCTGCTCTAGTAGTACTACTATTAGTATGTCTGCTCTAGTAGTACTACTATTAGTATGCCTGCTCTAGTAGTACTACTATTAGTATGCCTGTTCTAGTACAACTACTATTAGTATTCCTGCTCTAGTAATACTACTATTAGTATGCCTGCTTTAGCAGTACTACTATTAGTTTGCCTGCTCCAGTGGGTCTGCTATTAGTATGCCTGTTCTAGTACAACTACTATTAGTATTCCTGCTCTAGTAGTACTACTATTATTATGCCTGCTCTAGCAGTACTACTATTAGTTTGCCTGCTCTAGTAGTACTACTATTAGTATGACTGCACTAGTAGGTCTGCTATTAGTATGCCTGCTCTAGCAGGTCTGTTATTAGTACGCCTGCTCTAGTAGGTCTGCTATTAGTATGCCTATTCTAGCAGTACTACTATTACTATGCCTGTTCTAGTAGTACTACTATTAGTATGCCTGCTCTAGTAGTACTACTATTAGTATGTCTGCTCTAGCAGTACTACTATTACTATGCCTGTTCTAGCAGTACTACTATTAGTATGCCTGTTCTAGTAGTACTACTATTAGTATGCCTGCTCTAGCAGTACTACTATTAGTATGCCTGCTCTAGCAGTACTACTATTAGTATGCCTGCTCTAGCAGTACTACTATTAGTATGCCTGCTCTAGTAATACTACTATTAGTATGCCTGCTCTAGTAGTACTACTATTAGTATGCCTGTTCTAGTAATACTAATATTAGTATGCCTGCTCTAGTAGTACTGCTATTAGTATGCCTGTTCTAGTAGTACTACTATTAGTATGCCTGTTATAGTAGTACTACTATTAGTATGCCTGCTCTAGTAATACTACTATTAGTATGCCTGCTCCTATAATACTAGTAGTAGTATGCCTGCTCCTATAATACTAGTAGTAGTATGCCTGCCCTAGCAGCACTACTATTAGTATGCCTGCTCTAATAATACTACTATTAGTATGCCTGCTCTAGTAGTATTACTATTAGTATGCCTGCTCTAATAATACTAGTAGTATTATGCCTGCTCTAGCAGCACTACTATTAGTATGCCTGCTCTAGTAGTACAACTATTAGTATGCCTGCTCTAGTAGTACTACTATTAGTATGCCTGCTCTAGCAGCACTACTATTAGTATGCCTGCTCTAGTAGTACTACTATTAGTATGCCTGCTCTAGTAGTACTACTATTAGTATGCCTGCTCTAGTAGTACTACTATTAGTATGCCTGCTCTAGCAGTACTACTATTAGTATGCCTGCTCTAGTAGTACTACTATTAGTATGACTGCTCTAGTAGTAATACCATTAGTATGCCTGTTCTAGTAGTACTACTATTAGTATGCCTGCTCTAGTAGTACTACTATTAGTATGCCTGCTCTAGTAGTACTACTATTAGTATGCCTGCTCTAGTAGTACTACTATTAGTATGCCTGCTCTAGTAGTACTACTATTAGTATGCCTGTTCTAGTAATACTACTATTAGTATGCCTGCTCTAGCAGCACTACTAGTAGTATGCCTGCTCTAGTAATACTACTATTAGTATGCCTGCTCTAGTAGTACTACTATTAGTATGCCTGTTCTAGTAATACTACTATTAGTATGCCTGCTCTAGTAGTACTACTATTAGTATGCCTGTTCTAGTAATACTAATATTAGTATGCCTGCTCTAGTAGTACTGCTATTAGTAAGCCTGCTCTAGTAGTACTACTATTAGTATGCCTGTTCTAGTTGTACTACTATTAGTATGCCTGCTCTAGTAGTACTACTATTAGTATGCCTGTTATAGTAGTACTACTATTAGTATGCCTGCTCTAGTAATACTACTATTAGTATGCCTGCTCCTATAATACTAGTAGTAGTATGCCTGCTCCTATAATACTAGTAGTAGTATGCCTGCTCTTGCAGCACTACTATTAGTATGCCTGCTCTAATAATACTACTATTAGTATGCCTGCTCTAATAATACTACTATTAGTATGCCTGCTCTAGTAGTATTACTATTAGTATGCCTGCTCTAATAATACTAGTAGTAGTATGCCTGCTCTAGCAGCACTACTATTAGTATGCCTGTTCTAGTAGTACTACTATTAGTATGCCTGCTCTAGTAGTACTACTATTAGTATGCCTGCTCTAGTAGTACTACTATTAGTATGTCTGTTCTAGTAGAACTACTATTAGTATGCCTGCTCTAGTAGTACTACTATTAGTATGCCTGCTCTAGTAATACTACTATTAGTATGCCTGCTCTAGCAGTACTACTATTAATATGCCTGCTCTAGTGGGTCTGCTATTAGCATACCTGCTCTAGTAGTACTACTATTAGTATGCCTGCTCTAGTAGGTCTACTATTAGTATGCCTGCTCTAGTAGTACTACTATTAGTATGCCTGCTCTAGTAGTACTACTATTAGTATGCCTGCTCTAGCAGTACTACTATTAGTATGCCTGCTCTAGTAGTACTACTATTAGTATGCCTGCCCTAGCAGGTCTGCTATTAGTACGCCTGCTCTAGTAGGTCTGCTATTAGTATGCCTGCTCTAGCAGTACTACTATTACTATGCCTGTTCTAGTAGTACTACTATTAGTATGCCTGCTCTAGTAGTACTACTATTAGTATTTCTGCTCTAGCAGTACTACTATTACTATGCCTGTTCTAGCAGTACTACTATTAGTATGCCTGCTGTAGTAGTACTACTATTAGTATGCCTGTTCTAGTAGTACTACTATTAGTATGCCTGCTCTAGCAGTACTACTATTAGTATTCCTGCTCTAATAGTACTACTATTAGTATGCCTGCTCTAGTAGGTCTGCTATTAGTATGCCTGCTCTAGTAGTACTACTATTGGTATGCCTGTTCTAGTAGTACTACTATTAGTATGTCTGCTCTGGTAGTACTATTATTAGTATGCCTGCTCTAGTAGTACTACTGTTAGTATGCCTGTTCTAGCAGTACTACCATTAATATGCCTGTTCTAGTAGTACTACTATTAGTATGCCTGTTCTAGCAGTACTACTATTACTATGCCTGCTCTAGCAGTACTACTTTTAATATGCCTGCTCTAGTAGTACTACTATTAGTATGCCTGTTCTAGTAGTACTACTATTAGTATGTCTGCTCTAGTAGTATTACTATTAGTATGTCTGCTCTAGTAGTACTACTATTAGTATGCCTGCTCTAGTAGTACTACTATTAGTATGCTTGTTCTAGTAGAACTACTATTAGTATTCCTGCTCTAGTAGTACTACTATTATTATGCCTGCTCTAGCAGTACTACTATTAGTTTGCCTGCTCTAGTGGGTCTGCTATTAGTATGCCTGCTCTAGTAGTACTACTATTAGTATGCCTGCACTAGTAGGTCTGCTATTAGCATGCCTGCTCTAGTAATACTGCTATTAGAATGCCTGCTCTAGTAATACTAGTAGTAGTATGCCTGTTCTAGCAGCACTACTATTAGTATGCCTGCTCTAGTAAGTCTGCTATTAGTATGCCTGCTCTAGTGGGTCTGCTATTAGTATGCCTGCTCTGGTAGTACTACTATTAGTATTCCTGTTCTAGTAGTACTACTATTAGTATGCCTGCTGTAGCAGTACTACTATTAGTATGCCTGCTCTAGTAGTACTACTATTAGTATGACTGCTCTAGTAGGTCTGCTATTAGTATGCCTGCTTTAGTAGTACTACTATTAGTATGCCTGTTCTAGTAATACTAGTAGTAGTATGCCGGCTCTAGCAGCACTACTATTAGTATGCCTGCTCTAGTAGTAATACTATTAGTATGCCTGCTCTAGTAATACTACTAGTAGTATGCCTGCTCTAGTAGTACTACGATTAGTATGTCTGTTCTAGTAATACTAATATTAGTATGCCTGCTCTAGTAGTACTGCTATTAGTATGCCTGCTCTAGTAGTACTACTATTAGTATGCCTGTTCTAGTTGTACTACTATTAGTATGCCTGCTCTAGAAATACTACTATTAGTATGCCTGTCCTAGTAATACTAGTAGTAGTATGCCTGCTCTAGCAGCACTACTATTATTATGCCTGCTCTAGTAATACTACTATTAGTATGCCTGCTCTAGTAGTACTGATATTAGTAAGCCTGCTCTAGTAATACTACTATTAGTATGCCTGCTCTAGTAGTACTGATATTAGTAAGCCTGCTCTAGTAATACTACTATTAGTATGCCTGCTCTAGTAGTACTGATATTAGTAAGCCTGCTCTAGTAGTACTACTATTAGTATGCCTGTTCTAGTAATACTAATATTAGTATGCCTGCTCTAGTAGTACTGATATTAGTAAGCCTGCTCTAGTAGTACTACTATTAGGGTGCCTGTTCTAGTTGTACTACTATTAGTATGCCTGCTCTAGTTGTACTACTATTAGTATGCCTGCTCTAGTAGTACTACTATTAGTATGCCTGTTATAGTAGTACTACTATTAGTGTGCCTGCTCTAGTAATACTACTATTAGTATGCCTGCTCCTATAATACTAGTAGTAGTATGCCTGCTCCTATAATACTAGAGTAGTATGCATGCTCTTGCAGCACTACTATTAGTATGCCTGCTCTAGTAGTATTACTATTAGTATGCCTGCTCTAATAATACTAGTAGTAGTATGCCTGCTCTAGCAGCACTACTATTAGTATGCCTGTTCTAGTAGTACTACTATTAGTATGCCTGCTCTAGTAGTACTACTATTAGTATGTCTGTTCAAGTAGAACAACTATTAGTATGCCTGCTCTAGTAGTACTACTATTAGTATGCCTGCTCTAGTAATACTACTATTAGTATGCCTGCTCTAATAATACTAGTAGTAGTATGCCTGCTCTAGCAGCACTACTATTAGTATGCCTGCTCTAGCAGTACTACTATTAATATGCCTGCTCTAGTAGTACTACTATTAGTATGCCTGCTCTAGTAGTACTACTATTAATATGCCTGCTCTAGTGGGTCCGCTATTAGTATACCTGCTCTAGTAGTACTACTATTAGTATGCCTGCTCTAGTAGGTCTACTATTAGTATGCCTGCTCTAGTAGTACTACTATTAGTCTGCCTGCTCTAGTAGTACTACTATTAGTATGCCTGCTCTAGCAGTACTACTTTTAGTATGCCTGCTCTAGTAGTACTACTATTAGTATGCCTGCCCTAGCAGGTCTGCTATTAGTACGCCTGCTCTAGTAGGTCTGCTATTAGTATGCCTGCTCTAGCAGTACTACTATTACTATGCCTGTTCTAGTAGTACTACTATTAGTATGCCTGCTCTTGTAGTACTACTATTAGTATGTCTGCTCTAGCAGTACTACTATTACTATGCCTGTTCTAGCAGTACTACTATTAGTATGCCTGCTGTAGTAGTACTACTATTAGTATGCCTGTTCTAGTAGTACTACTATTAGTATGCCTGCTCTAGCAGTACTACTATTAATATGCCTGTTCTAGTAGTACTACTATTAGTATGCCTGTTCTAGTAGTACTACTGTTAGTATGCCTGCTCTAGCAGTACAACTATTACTATGCCTGCTCTAGCAGTACTACTTTTAATATGCCTTTTCTAGTAGTACTACTATTAATATGCCTGCTCTAGTAGTACTACTATTAGTATGCATGTTCTAGTAGTACTACTATTAGTATGCCTGCTCTAGTAGTACTACTATTAGTATGTCTGCTCTAGTAGTACTACTATTAGTATGCCTGCTCTAGTAGTACTACTATTAGTATGCCTGTTCTAGTAGAACTACTATTAGTATTCCTGCTCTAGTAGTACTACTATTATTATGCCTGCTCTAGCAGTACTACTATTAGTATGCCTGCTCTAGTAGTACTACTATTAGTATGCCTGTTCTAGTAGAACTACTATTAGTATTCCTGCTCTAGTAGTACTACTATTATTATGCCTTCTCTAGTAGTACTACTATTAGTATGCCTGCTCTAGTAGTACTACTATTAGTATGCCTGCACTATTAGGTCTGCTATTAGCATGCCTGCTCTAGTAATACTGCTATTAGTATGCCTGCTCTAGTAATACTAGTAGTAGTATGCCTGCTCTAGCAGCACTACTATTAGTATGCCTGCTCTAGTAAGTCTGCTATTAGTATGCCTGCTCTAGTAGGTCTGCTATTAGTATGCCTGCTCTAGTAATACTACTATTAGTATGCCTGCTCTAGTAATACTACTAGTAGTATGCCTGCTCTAGTAATACTACTATTAGTATGCCTGCTCTAGTAATACTACTAGTAGTATGCCTGCTCTAGTAGTACTACTATTAGTATGCCTGCTCTAGTAATACTACTATTAGTATGCCTGCTCTAGAAATACTACTAGTAGTATGCCTGCTCTAGTAATACTACTAGTAGTATGCCTGCTCTAGTAATACTACTAGTAGTATGCCTGCTCTAGTAATACTACTATTAGTATGCCTGCTCTAGTAGTACTACTATTATTATGCCTGCTCTAGCAGTACTACTATTAGTTTGCCTGCTCTAGTGGGTCTGCTATTAGTATGCCTGCTCTAGTAGTACTGCTATTAGTATGCCTGCACTAGTAGGTCTGCTATTAGTATGCCTGCTCTAGTAATACTACTATTAGTATGCCTGCTCTAGTAATACTACTATTAGTATGCCTGCTCTAGTAATACTAGTAGTAGTATGCCTGCTCTAGCAGCACTACTATTAGTATGCCTGCTCTAGTAACTACTATTAGTATGCCTGCTCTAGTAATACTACTATTAGTATGCCTGCTCTAGTAATACTACTAATAGTATGCCTGCTCTAGTAATACTACTATTAGTATGCCGGGTCTAGTAATACTTCTAGTAGTATGCCTGCTCTAGTAGTGCTACTATTAGTATGCCTGCTCTAGTAGTACTACTATTAGTATGCCTGCTCTAGTAATACTACTATTAGTATGCCTGCTCTAGAAATACTACTAGTAGTATGCCTGCTCTAGTAATACTACTAGTAGAATGCCTGCTCTAGTAGTACTACTATTAGTATGCCTGCACTAGTAGGTCTGCTATTAGTATGCCTGCTCTAGAAATACTACTATTAGTATGCCTGCTCTAGTAAATACTAGTAGTAGTATGCCTGCTCTAGTAATACTACTATTAGTATGCCTGCTCTAGTAATACTACTATTAGTATGCCTGCTCTAGTAGTACTACTATTATTATACCTGCTCTAGCAGTACTACTATTAGTTTGCCTGCTCTAGTGCATCTGCTATTAGTATGCCTGCTCTAGTGGTACTACTATTAGTATGCCCGCTCTAGTAATACTACTATTAGTATGCCTGCTCTAGTAATACTACTTTTAGTATGCCTGCTCTAGTAATACTACTAGTAGTATGCCTGCTCTAGTAATACTACTATTAGTATGCCTGCTCTAGTAATACTACTATTAGTATGCCTGCTCTAGTAATACTACTAGTAGTATGCCTGCTCTAGTAATACTACTAGTAGTATGCCTGCACTAGCAGCAGTACTATTAGTATGCCAGCTGTAGTAGGTCTGCTATTAGTATGCCTGCTCTAGTAGTACTACTATTATTATGCCTGCTCTAGCAGTACTACTATTAGTTTGCCTGCTCTAGTGGGTCTGCTATTAGTATGCCTGCTCTAGTAGTACTGCTATTAGTATGCCTGCTCTAGTAATACTAGTAGTAGTATGCCTGCTCTAGCAGCACTACTATTAGTATGCCTGCTCTAGTAAGTCTGCTATTAGTATGCCTGCTCTAGTAGGTCTGCTATTAGTATGCCTGCTCTAGTAATACTACTATTAGTATGCCTGCTCTAGTAATACTACTAATAGTATGCCTGCTCTAGTAATACTACTATTAGTATGCCGGGTCTAGTAATACTTCTAGTAGTATGCCTGCTCTAGTAGTGCTACTATTAGTATGCCTGCTCTAGTAGTACTACTATTAGTATGCCTGCTCTAGTAGTACTACTATTAGTATGCCTGCTCTAGTAGTACTACTATTAGTATGCCTGCTCTAGTAATACTACTATTAGTATGCCTGCTCTAGTAATACTACTAGTAGTATGCCTGCTCTAGTAATACTACTATTAGTATGCCGGGTCTAGTAATACTTCTAGTAGTATGCCTGCTCTAGTAGTGCTACTATTAGTATGCCTGCTCTAGTAATACTACTAGTAGTATGCCTGCTCTAGTAATGCTACTAGTAGTATGCCTGCTCTAGTAGTACTACTATTAGTTTGCCTGCTCTAGTGGGTCTGCTATTAGTATGCCTGCTCTAGTAGTACTACTATTAGTATGCCTGCACTAGGAGGTCTGCTATTAGTATGCCTGCTCTAGTAATACTACTATTAGTATGCCTGCTCTAGTAAGTCTGCTATTAGTATGCCTGCTCTAGTAGGTCTGCTATTAGTATGCCTGCTCTAGTAGTACTACTATTAGTATGCCTGCTCTAGTAAGTCTGCTATTAGTATGCCTGCTCTAGTAAGTCTGCTATTAGTATGCCTGCTCTAGTAATACTACTATTAGTATGCCTGCTCTAGTAATACTACTAGTAGTATGCCTGCTCTAGCAGCACTACTATTAGTATGCCTGCTCTAGTAATACTACTATTAGTATGCCTGCTCTAGTAATACTACTATTAGTATGCCTGCTCTAGTAATACTACTAGTAGTATGCCTGCTCTAGTAATACTACTAGTAGTATGCCTGCTCTAGTAGTACTACTATTAGTATGCCTGCTCTAGTAATACTACTAGTAGTATGCCTGCTCTAGTAATACTACTATTAGTATGCCTGCTCTAGTAGTACTACTATTAGTATGCCTGCTCTAGTAGTGCTACTATTAGTATGCCTGCTCTAGTAGTACTACTATTAGTATGCCTGCTCTAGTAATACTACTATTAGTATGCCTGCTCTAGTAATACTACTAGTAGTATGCCTGCTCTAGTAATACTACTATTAGTATGCCTGCTCTAGTAATACTACTAGTAGTATGCCTGCACTAGCAGCAGTACTATTAGTATGCCAGCTCTAGTAGGTCTGCTATTAGTATGCCTGCTCTAGTAGTACTACTATTATTATGCCTGCTCTAGCAGTACTACTATTAGTTTGCCTGCTCTAGTGGGTCTGCTATTAGTATGCCTGCTCTAGTAGTACTGCTATTAATATGCCTGCACTAGTAGGTCTGCTATTAGTATGCCTGCTCTAGTAATACTACTATTAGTATGCCTGCTCTAGTAATACTAGTAGTAGTATGCCTGCTCTAGTAGTACTGCTATTAGTATGCCTGCACTAGTAGGTCTGCTAATAGTATGCCTGCTCTAGTAATACTACTATTAGTATGCCTGCTCTAGCAGCACTACTATTAGTATGCCTGCTCTAGTAAGGCTGCTATTAGTATGCCTGCTCTAGTAGGTCTGCTATTAGTATGCCTGCTCTAGTAATACTACTATTAGTATGCCTGCTCTAGTAATACTACTAATAGTATGCCTGCTCTAGTAATTCTACTATTAGTATGCCGGGTCTAGTAATACTTCTAGTAGTATGCCTGCTCTAGTAGTGCTACTATTAGTATGCCTGCTCTAGTAGTACTACTATTAGTATGCCTGCTCTAGTAATACTACTATTAGTATGCCTGCTCTAGAAATACTACTAGTAGTATGCCTGCTCTAGTAATGCTACTAGTAGTATGCCTGCTCTAGTAGTACTACTATTAGTTTGCCTGCTCTAGTGGGTCTGCTATTAGTATGCCTGCTCTAGTAGTACTACTATTAGTATGCCTGCACTAGTAGGTCTGCTATTAGTATGCCTGCTCTAGTAATACTACTATTAGTATGCCTGCTCTAGTAAGTCTGCTATTAGTATGCCTGCTCTAGTAGGTCTGCTATTAGTATGCCTGCTCTAGTAGTACTACTATTAGTATGCCTGCTCTAGTAATTCTGCTATTAGTATGCCTGCTCTAGTAAGTCTGCTATTAGTATGCCTGCTCTAGTAAGTCTGCTATTAGTATGCCTGCTCTAGTAGTACTACTATTAGTATGCCTGCTCTAGTAATACTACTAGTAGTATGCCTGCTCTAGTAATACTACTATTAGTATGCCTGCTCTAGTAATACTACTAGTAGTATGCCTGCTCTAGTAATACTACTAGTAGTATGCCTGCTCTAGTAGTGCTACTATTAGTATGCCTGCTCTAGTAGTACTACTATTAGTATGCCTGCTCTAGTAATACTACTAGTAGTATGCCTGCTCTAGTAATACTACTATTAGTATGCCTGCTCTAGTAATACTACTAGTAGTATGCCTGCTCTAGTAATACTACTAGTAGTATGCCTACTCTAGTAATACTACTAGTAGTATGCCTGCTCTAGTAATACTACTAGTAGTATGCCTGCTCTAGTAATACTACTATTAGTATGCCTGCTCTAGTAGTACTACTAGTAGTATGCCTGCTCTAGTAATACTACTATTAGTATGCCTGCTCTAGTAGTACTACTAGTAGTATGCCTGCTCTAGTAATACTACTAGTAGTATGCCTGCTCTAGTAATACTACTAGTAGTATGCCTGCTCTAGTAATACTACTAGTAGTATGCCTGCTCTAGTAATAATACTATTAGTATGCCTGCTCTAGTAATACTACTATTAGTATGCCTGCTCTAGTAATACTACTAGTAGTATGCCTGCTCTAGCAGCACTACTATTAGTATGCCTGCTCTAGTAGGTACTACTACTAGTACTACTACTAGTGCAACTTAACTAGGTCTTTCCTTGCAGAGGATCTCTTTATTACAGCTAGACCTCTGGCCATCTTTACACCCATTGAATCTATATTTTTTGACCATGACAGTTTAGAATCTAAGGTATCGCCAAGTAATTTAGTCGCCTCAACTTGTTCAGCAGCCACACAATTCATTACGAGATTCAGCTGAGGTCTAGCACTTAAGTAATGATTTGTACCAAATACAATGCTCTTAGTTTTAGAGATGTTCAGGAACAATTTATTACCGGCCACCAATTCAAAACAGACTGCAACTCTTTGTTAAGGGTTTCAATGACTTTATTAGCTGTGATTACTGATGCACATATGGTTGAATCATCACACACATGCTTTGTTTAATGCCAGTGGCAGGTCATTGGTAAAAATAGAAAAGAGTAAAGGGGCTAGAGAGCTGCCCTGCGGTACACCACACTTTACATGTTTGACATTAGAGACGCTTCCATTAAAGAAAACCCTTTGAGTTCTATTAGATAGATCAGAACCCACATTATAGCAGATGTTGAAAAGACATAGCATTTAAGTTTTCAACAACAGGTTATGGTCAATAATATCAAAGGCTGCACTGAAATCTAACAATACAGCTCCCATAATCTTCTTATTATCTATTTATTTCAACCAATCATCAGTCATTTGTGTCAGTGCAGTACATGTTGAGTGCCCTTCTCTATAAGCATGCTGAAAGTCTGTTGTTAATTTGTTTACAGAGAAATAGCATTGTATTTGGTCAAACACTATTTTTTCCAACAGTTTGCTAAGAGCTGGCAGCAAGCTTATAGGTCTGCTGTTAGAACCAGTAAAGGCCGCTTTACCACTCTTGGGTAGCGGAATGACTTTGGCTTCCCTCCAGGCCTGAGTACAAAGACTTTCCTCTAGGCTCAGATTAAAAATATGACAGATAGGAGTGGCTATAGAGTCAGCCACCATCCTCAGTAGCTTTCCATCTAAGTTGTCAATGCCAGGAGGTTTGTCATTAATGATCGATAACAATAATTTTTCCACCTCTCCCACACTAACTTTACAAAATTCAAACTTGCAACGCTTTTCTTTCATTATTAGCTTTTTTATGCATGAATAGAATTGATAACTTTTCGTTGTTGGCATTCCCTGCCTAAGTTTGCCCACGTTGCCAATGAAATAATCATTAAAATAATTGGTAACATCAAATGGTTTTGTGATGAATAAGCCATCTGATTCAAAGAAAGATGGAGTTGAATTTGTCCTTCTGCCCATCATTTCATTTACATTACTCCAAAGTTTTTTTCCATCATTCTTTATATCATTGATCTTGGCTTCATGAAAATCCTAAAATACACAGAAACATTTTTAATACCAAATCCACATGTAGTTGGACCCAGGTCTGCTCTCTACAAACTGTGGTCTACAAGTTTTTACTTCAATTTAGACATTTTTGTTTAATTTAATTGCATTGCTGGCTGCACAATTGACCCTTGTGGGAAGAATAAAGTACAGTACTTAATGAACAGTTACAAAAGATGAATATGTTTGCGCGTAATGACGCAGAGGGCTCTATGTTAACCAACCCAACTCAATGGTAAATCTTAGCGCTGGCAGTAGCACTACAGATCTGGGGTGTCAGAAATATTTTTGCCATTTTCACAGCAGGAATTATGAGCGCAATAGCTGGCTGTGGCACGAAAGGGCTGGGTTATTTGGTGAATTAATAAGTTGGAGGTGTGACGGGGGCTAAGTCACTGACTGGCAAATTAACACGTTTCATGGCTTAATGCAGCATGCGGTTTCCTCAAGTTCTGTAGGTTATTGAAGGTCGCTGCATTGTCATCAACTCCAATTGATACTACAGTTTCTTAAATAACATAGGCTACAGGTACGAGTAATAACACTGTTGTAATTGGCTTCAATAAGTAGGCCTACATGTCTTTATGCATCGCAATTCTCCTCAAATGAAAAAATACTACAGGCTCCCGTAAATTGTCAAATGTGTGTGGCACGTTCTCAATAAGCAAGATACAGCCTATGGCTACCGTTGATCAGCCTACAAAAGATAAGAAAATGAGGTCCTCTTCAAATAGCATCCTTCCTTCCTCCCTTCTTTGAAATAATCTTTGATAACAAGGTGTTAGATCCAAGTTAGCACAAATAGGTGTAAGCAGGGATCCACCCATATAGCTTATACACATATAGCTTATACACCTGAACCAACCATGTCAGATGTTATTACTCCGTCTCAAGAAGCCTGGACACAAGAAGGAAGGACACAATCTATTTTGTCAAGGGCCTTTTCTCAATTGGTTTTCCTAATTCCTCAGTCCTAAATCGAGGAGAGGGGGCGAGGAGAAGGAACGTGGATGGAAACAGTCGATTCAAAGGGGATGTGGCAGATATCAAACTATTCTGTGGTAGGATCCCCTTGTGTTTCCTCGCAAAAGGAGGCTATCAAGGAGGGGAGGACCATCTTCTGCTTGCTTACTAATTAATTGACATACTCCTCGACTACTTATCGGTTTCCGGGACACAGAGGAAATTACAGAGGAGAGAGGATGTACTTTTGCCCAAATAAGAAAAACCCTTGAATGGAAGGGAAGCAGTGATTGCTGAATTGATTGCTGAAGCTTTCTCACCCTCTAGTGGACAATAGACAGTACTGAATACCCTCACATCCACAAAAGAGGATGGGAATTTTTCCAACTACTCTTCGTTGTTCTCATTACAGGCCTTTTTGGAAGATGGTTTATCAGAACAGGCCTGCTGTGACTACAATCCTGCAGGATGAATGAATAATGATAATATGGCCAAATACAGTTGTTATAGCCAGAGGGCTCTGGGGTTGAATATATAAGGCATCTCAGATTAATAGTGCTGATCTAGGATCCACTAGCGGTTCTGGGGGGGGGGGGGGGGGGGGTGCCCCTGTGAAAACAATTTTGGACCCCCTTGTGGCCCCCCTAAATGTGGAGAATGAAATAATTTCTACATAACTTATTTTTGCTATCGTTCTTTTTTTACATCCGTTATTAGACAGTGGCAATGCGGAACATGGTATTTTGCCTGCTAATGCCTGCAATGCAGTGAAGAAAACGACATGACAACAATAACATCTACTTTAACTGGCCCCTCTAACAGCACAACTGGCCCCAGCTTGGCCCCTCCAGTTGAAATGGTCTAGAACCGCCACTGCTAGGATCAGGTCCCACTGTCCATGTAATTTAATTCATTGTGATCTAAAAAGGCAAAACTGATCCTTAAATCATCACTCCTAACCTAAGACGGTTGAAACACAGGGCCCACTACGTGGGACTGAGCCAGTGATAATAACACTGCTATACCTATGAAACAGAAAAGGCTTTTTTGAACAGTTTAGTTTTACAGCTGAACCGAGACATGACAGAGACAATATGCTAATAATATGATTTAATAGGATGTCAGTTGAGGTATATCAATCTGAATCTGGACACATGGACAAGCAAACAACATTTAAGTAGAGAAGGAAGTGCACCCCAAACCCAATGGGGTCAGTCCTAAATTAAGCAATGTAGCTTACTGACATACATGGGGATGGTCCATATTAGAGAGACATATTGTAGGAATATTTAACTATTGTCCAATCATTTGAAAAGGCTGTGGGATGAGCTGTAATAATATACATCCTGGAAACTGCATGTTGGTTTTTTCTTGCTGGTAAAAGAATCACACTGCAGTTGCAGCACAGTACAATAGAGAAAAGGTCTACTACATGACTGTCAGTGACAAGAACAAAAATACGTTGAATCAGATACGCACACTCAGAAATGAGACTATCGTATGCGATGACCGGGGAACACCTTTTCAAACTTTCTATTCTTGATTATTAATTAAGTAATAGCGTTATTTGTTAGTCACCGATATGCCCCCCTTGGCCGGATGAGGAGGGTACACCATCAACCTACAACACAACCATCCATTGATTACCATCCGGAACAAACACAAACACATTAGAATTCTACTTATGACAGGGTTGTTTGTATTCATTAGGGCACACCGAAGCAAAATGCTTTGCAACAGAAAATGAAAACGAGCGTTTCTTATTGGACAATTTCAGATAATCCCTACCTATTTCAGTCGTTTTTTTCTGTTTGGTGCCTAATGAACATGACCCAGGACTAGGAGATAGATAAACCTGGTACTTTACGATTGGTCCAGTGAAGATGGGTTGGAGCTTGGCCATATCATCGTCTCCGTCATAATCAAAGAACGTGATGGTCTGCTGCCGTGTGGCCATGCGCCTCTGCACCGTTGGAGCCGATGTGTTGGTAGTTTTAGTGTAGTTGTTGTTACCTACATGAAAGTGATGCAACCAAAATATCTTGGTGAAGGGATTGTTTAAAATAAATTGTTAGTTGAAAATCTGATTTCGAAGAAAGGCAACAGGCGCAACATATTTTGTTAGCTAGTCTCAAAAGGCTCTAAGATGCTAATCTTCCATGGAGAGAGCGCTCACCTTTTCTTTTGTTGCTTTGTTATAGTTGACTAATCTCCTGGCAGCTTCATCAAATGACAGTTTGGTGGGGAACTTGTTGACATTTTGTTGAACGTGAGGTAACAGACTTGGTTTATTTAGCAAAAATATATGACATAGAAAGGATAATCCAAACAGAGAGTCAATGTTGATAAGTTTTGTGAACAACAAACATTCATCCATCTATGTACAGACTACTGATGTTAGCAACTGGTATGGGTTGTTCAGTTTGACTGACAGCTGTATGTAGAGCGTCTGCAGGCCTCGTACCTCCCTCGTGGTGGGTCATTTTGAACTAGGTGCGGAGCCGCACACATTCCTCTGGGCTGGGCTGGAAGAAGAGATCGGGCAGCTTCCTCAAGCTGCACCACTCACAGCTAATCAGCTCCGCAGTCTCACCTTCTCCAGAGCATCCACCTCAGGACTCTGGTAATAAAGCACTAGAACGTCACATACTGTTAGGTTGGCTAAATTCCAGTAACTTTTCTAAAATTCCAAGGTCCTCCTGAAAACACAGTTAAGAAATTCCAGAAAACATGAGGAAATAAGTAGGAGTACTTACAATGACCAGCTTGGTCACCATTCTGCAAAGAGTCCCTATTCTCACACTACTACAGTCCAGGATGATGCGGTCCAACTTCTAGGGAAAGATCCTGTGTTCTTGAGTGTTGAGTCATCAGGTATTTGGTCTCCAAACTGTACTTGACTTGCCAACACCACCTGATTCCTCCTCAACTGGTCATTTAGATTCAGCTGCCTAATTCCTTTTCCAGCTAGATGTCAGGAACAGTATGTTTCTCAAAGGTAACGGGAAAGATGGGCGACACCTGGAGGGGGGTGGAGACAAGCACAAAGGCAGGTGAAACAGATCAGGGTTTTTCCTTAAGTTGGTCTTTTCTAAGACAAATCTAGTGGGCATCCTTTGTGGGTGTCTTTTAGGACCCTGTTTTATTTGCTTTGCCAACTTTCAGTGTCTTTCATGGGTGTCTTTCAGTACCCGTTTGAAACCCATTCTCTTTTGGTTTGGGTGTTTAAGTGCCTCCTTTCCGAATGTTGTTGTGTTACAGCGTTAAAATGTATTAAATTTAGAAGTTGTGTCACTGGCCTACACACAATACCCCATAATGACAAAGTGGAATGATTATTCATAGAAATGTTGACAAATGAATTAAAAATGAAAAGCTGAAGTGTCTTGAGTCAGTAAGTATTTAACTCCTTTGTTAAGTCAAGCCTAAATACGTTCAGAAGTCAAAATGTGCTTAACAATTCATAATAAGTTGCATGGAATCTGTGTGCAATAATAGTGTTTAACATGATTTGTGAATGACTACCTCATCTCTGTACTCCACACATACAATTATCTGTAAGGATGGGGGAATAATGGGGCATTGTCTGATTGTCATATTTTGCTGATGATTGTTAAATTGTAAAAAATATGCCAATAATTATATTGTAAAAAAAAAAATACAATTATATATAAGGTCCCTCAGTCGAGCAATGAATTTCAAACACACATTCAACTACAAAGAGGTTTTCCAATGCCTTGCAAAGATGTCACTGAGTGGTAGATGGGTAAAAAATAAAAAGCAGCCATTGAATAGCCCTTTGAGCAGGGTGAAGTTATTAATTACACTTTGGGTGGTGTATTAATACACCCAGTCACTATAAAGATACAAGTGTCCTTCCTAACTCAGTTGCCGGAGAGGAAGAAACTGCTCAGGGATTTCACCATGAGGCCAGTGGTGACTTTAAAACAGTTAAAGAGTTTAATGGCTGTGATAGGAGAGAACTGAGGATGGATGGATCGTGACTGGCACTGTCTATACTGTCTTACACGTATGGGACAAATTACAGGCCAAATACAACAAATGTGACAAACAGAGATACAGTTTGGGAAAGCCAGTGTTTATTCACAACAGTAAGACTTATTTATAAAAATGACATATATAAAAACAGCCATCTCTGCTTCTCTTTCTCCTGTCCTGTCCTCCTTCACTTCTTGGCAGCAACCTTCTGGGTGTGGAGCTGGTAGATCTGTTCACAGGCGATGGAGAGGCCCACCACCAGAGAGACAAACTCCTCAAAGCTCACCTTCCCATCACCATTCTGGTCCAGATCCTTCATGATCTTGTCTATGGCGGCTGGGTCCTTCTGGGACTGAGAGGGAAGGAAAGATGGAGGAGATGAAGAGAGTAAGTGATTGAGTGAGTGAGTGAGTGAGTGAGTGAGTGAGTGAATGAGTGAGTGTATGAAATCCCGAGTGGCGCAGCGGTCTAAGGCACTGCATCTCAGTGCTTGAGGCGTCACTACAGACACACTGGTTTGATTCCAGGCTGTAGGGCGGCGCACAATTGGCCCAGTGTCGTCCAGGTTTGGCCGGTGTAGGCCGTCATTGCAAATAAGAATTTGTTCTTAATTAATTTGCCTAGTTAAATAAAAGTGAAATGTAAAAAATAAAAAAAACGAGAGATGGAAGGAAGGAAGAGGAGGTTAGATTAACTTTGGATGCTTTTTATTCTAATAAAGTGACAGAGAAAAATCTGAACGAGAGTGAAATGGGGTAAGACAAGAAATACAGGGAAAGTGTAGAGGTAAGTGAGAGAAAAAGAGAGGGACATAAAAGAGAGAGAGAGAGATGGATGTCTGTGTTACCTTCAGGAAGCTGGCCAGTTCTGTCTGCATCAGTTCTTTCAGCTCCTTCTTGCTCAGTGTGTTACAGTCACCGTCCTTGTCGGCATAGCGATGGAACACCGTGATCAGGGACTCCATGGAACTCTCCAACTGAGACGGCATGGCTGCAGAGAGAAGGATACACTGAGGAGGGGAGAGAGGGAGCGGGGAGATGGGAGGGGAGAGAGAGAAGGGGGAGATGGTTGGGGAGAGAGGGGGGGGAGATGGGAGGGGGAGACAGGGAGCGGGGAGATGGGAGGGGAGACAGGGAGCGGGGAGATGGGAGGGGAGAGAGGGAGGGGGAGATGAGAGGGGAGGGGAGAGAGGGAGGAGGTGTAAGTTACAGTAGCAGATACATACTCAGTACATTTACATTTACATTTAAGCCATTTAGCAGACGCTCTTATCCAGAGCGACTTACAAGTTGGTGCATTCACCTTATGATGTCCAGTGGAACAACCACTTTACAATAGTGCATCTAACTCTAAGGGGGGGGGGGGGGGTTAGAAGGATTACTTTATCCTATCCTAGGTATTCCTTAAAGAGGTGGGGTTTCAGGTGTCTCCGGAAGGTGGTGATTGTACAGTGAGTGTCTTGATATCACTAATATGTTGACTAATGGTGAACTATCCCTTTGCAGAAAACTAATTAACAATGCACATTTAGGGAGGATGGGAGTTGGCTTTCTTTGTCTCTGTAAGCACAGTCTGTTACTTAGTGGCATTTAAGCTGTCATCTTCCACTCCTTTACACATTCCCTCTACCTCAGACCCCTCCTCTTTCTTTTGGTGCCTCCCCCTTTCTTTGGTAACATCCAACCTCTCTTGCTGTGTAGACTTTCCTTTAACCTCTGTCATAGCTTGACCATGTGACACATCATCATAAGTGTGAAAGTGTGGGGATTTGGGGATGGAGAGGGGTGTGACAGGAGAGGAAAGTGTTTTGCAACAGTTCCGTGTAAAGAAATCAGGCTGATTATAATTGGTGAGTAATAATGCCTATAAAATGACTTGAACCGGCTGAGAAATATGTTTGTAGGTCTAATAGAGTTCTAAAACAAAAACATTGCTTCAATGTTCAAAGGTTTTCCTATAGATAGACTACATTATGTCTTAATCAGTAAATAGAATTTCCCGTCATCCTGCATAACAAACCATAGAATAACAGATTTTTGAATCAAATCAAGTGCAGACTAATGAACATTATAGCCTACAACTTTTCCGGACGAGACAGATCAGTAGCTAGTCACACTTGGAAACAGTTGTTACAGTTGTGTGAGACCTGTTTATTACACTAGATAACCTACTCTGTTAAACCAAAGACACCAATAGTAATAGTAGAATAAGTGAAAAAGGGTTACTTACCGAACAGAGAGCAGCTAACAGAACAGGGGAAGTAGCGTACTGCTGAATATATACCACTGATGCTGAATCTACTGCGCACGAGCTGTGAGACAGTTTGTTCAGGAATGTATAAAGAACAGGCAACGCCCATCTGATTATGAGTGTGTGTATAGTGAGGGAGGGAGGGAGGGAGGGGGTTAGAGTTTAGACATGATGTCTTTGAGTCCTCTAATATTCGAATTCAACGTGATAAAATAGACATTGATCACCTGGAATGTTTTTCTTATCGCATTAACACACGGATCTCATTCACACAAATCTATACCAATGATGCTGAACACAGACAGAGAGAGGGGTGACAAGAGTACACACTAGCATGTTTGGAAAAATAGTTTTATGGATGAAGAGGGTGGGATGATGTTTCTGGAATGAAATGCCATTTTATTCAGTTACATCTTAATACTCCCCAGAGAGAGAACACATTTAGATCAGTTAGAGATTCACTACTACTGTTCCCTTTGTGGCTCACCTCTCCCCCTCTGTCCACCACCTCTATCTCATTGTTACAGTATTATCTTAGCCTCTACCTCAGCCCACAGTAGCCTACCACTCCCTGTGTGTTTTGGAACTGAGTCAAGCAGATCAGTATCTATTCTATAACACAGTTGGCTTGGCAACAGCATACAGAGAACAGTATAGGAGCTACTGTGGAAGAGGCTGGCATGACAATAACCATTAACCACGACAACCATCAATAACCACCTGTGTGTGTATTATATTCGAACGAGCATTGACTAAATGATCGATGATGACATTGGGTGGGTTCAAATCACCAGGAGATCAGTGACAGTGTGTATGTGTGTTTTGTGTGTGTGTGCGGGCGTGTGTGTGTGTGTGTGGGGGTGGGGGGGTAGATAGGGTGTGTCCCTGTTGTCAAGGTAACAGAGTGCATTCATATGGGTTGTGTTAGTCTGTGCTTGCTGTATCTTGTGGTGGTCCTTGCTCTGCATTCCTTTAGCATGACTCTCTCTTGCAGGCTGAAACATGCAGAAAAACAGGAAAAGTCACATCAGCCACTCCGGACTCAACTCCTAATGTTGGCCTAGCATTGGCTTTGAGACGGTCATGAAGGCGTGCATTTAACTGGCACAAACAGATACAGATAAAAAGCAACACAATCACCAAAAGATTGTTCAATCTCCAAAATGAAGATGGGTAAACTGCAATGCATTATGCACACTTATCAGGAGTTGGCTGTATATTGGTGTTTGGCACCATCAGTTTAATACAGAACACAATAGTCCTCCTGACCAGAAGAAGAAACCTGGGTGTAAGTAAAAGGCAAAGCATGTGTTCTTCTGACACATATGTGATGGATATTCCAAGCTGCTGTCCTTTTTCTCCCCAGCATCAGAAAAGCACAGCCAGTCACATATAGTCATGAGAATCTCTCCCTCTTCTGGGTCTTGTGCTGCATACATATTAGCGCACGTTAGCAACAACCGTCTCGGTATAGGGACACCGATCCCGTAGAGGTAAAAAAAAAAAGACACCTGTACCATATCAGATATAGAGTTCAAATGTACTCAATTTTGAGTGTGCATCCCAATATTACACTTTATATACATCACAGAAGACTGAAATATAACAACACCGTTTGCCATAGAAACACCAGATTTTCTGTGTGTTAATTTGTATTTATTTATTATTAATTAGTTAATAATAATTCATAATTCACAATAAATAAATATAAACTAAAACACAGAAAAGCTGGTGTTTCTATGGCAAACGGCTGGATCACCTCTCTCCCCATACACCTCTCACCGTGGCTGGGCTGGAATAGCACACTCACCTCAGTCCATCTACAAACACATAGTCTATTAGCTATACAATTGTAATGTTATACAATTGGGGGAAATATGAGAAATGATTCACACTGACAAGTAGCATTAGCTGCTGTTCAGTCAGCTGTAATGATGAATTGCATAAAATCATAACATCTTTTCATAGGCATCTCTTTTCTCAAATTACATAGCGTTCACATGTCTATTCCTAGGCATTACTAATCAAGCTCCAAACAAACAGACATCAATGGAGCACACAGATGATCGAATTATCACATTCGCATGAATTATTAGAATATTACTCATGATTCTTTACTAATATCAGTGATGTAGTGGTAAAAGAAGTAATGTAGTTATGGCCATGTGCAGGCTTCAGGGTCTCGCCACACCCAAAGGCCAAGATCAACTCTTCTCCTTCACAATGTGGACAACTGAGGGGAGCCATCTTGGGCCAAGCTGAATATATTCTTTGACAAAATAATATATTTTGTCAAAAGAAAACAGACTTGTAAGTAAAAGTCAAAGCAAACATTTTTTTCCGTTGTTGAATTCAATTATTAAATCTGTCCATTTTATTTTTATGGACAAATGTTACTTTTAAAGTGAAATTTTAAAAGCCTTATCTATGTCGCCCAGCTGTTAGCAGATCCTAGCCAAACACTGGCACAATTTTTCAACAGACATTGAAAACTAGATGGGGCATCTCAAGAGATTTCCGCTAGATGCTGTTGTAATAAACAGCTGTTTCTGTTTTCTTCCTTCAGATGTGGCTCTATCTTTTCAATGGTTTATGCTGCAAAGTATTGGGATCCAATCAATGAAAGATAAGACTCTCAGGAACTAGTAGGTACATTATTGCCTGATGATCTTCTGAACTTCCTAAAACCTTTCTGATGCATGTCATACTGTCTTCAGATTTAAATACTGTCAAAAATCCTGTCAGACTGATTCGTAATAGACTGTCATAGTCCACATGAACAAACAAACAGAAACTGTGCATAGCGATTTCATCATTGAGGGAGGAAGGGAGGAGAGATGGAGGACAAGCAGTACTTTAAGAGTTCTCATGACGGCCTCCCGGGTGGCGCACTGCATCGCAGCGCTAGCTGCGCCACCAAAGACTCTGGGTTCGCGCCCAGGCTCTGTCGCAGCCGGCCGCGACCGGGAGGTCCGTGGGGCGACGCACAATTGGCCTAGTGTCGTCTGGGTTAGGGAGGGTTTGGCCGGTAGGGATATCCTTGTCTCATCGCGCTCCAGCGACTCCTGTGGCGGGCCGGGCGCAGTGCGCGCTAACCAAGGCAGCCAGGTGCACGGTGTTTCCTCCGACACATTGGTGCGGCTGGCTTCCGGGTTGGAGGCGCGCTGTGTTAAGAAGCAGTGCGGCTTGGTTGGGTTGTGTTTCGGAGGACGCATGGCTTTCGACCTTCGTCTCTCCCGAGCCCGTACGGGAGTTGTAGCGATGAGACAAGATAGTAATTGGATACCACGAAAATTTGGGAGAAAAGGGGGTAACATTTTTTTTAAAGAGTTCTCATGACATCTAGTGGTGAGGTTTGGATTATTTTCATCCCCACAATCAACACATTGATGATGTCATCGTGAACCACAGAGGTGCAGACAGACAGACAGACAGACAGACAGACAGACAGACAGACAGACAGACAGACAGACAGACAGACAGACAGACAGTGTCTGAAATGATTTTTAGTAAAGGTTTGTGTATCACAAGTTAATATTACAGGCAACAAAGGGATATGTGTAATCTTGGTTAACACAGGTAATTGTTCAGCTGATCGATTACTAGAAGGAGGAGGAGAACCACCGAGCACAGCCTTTCCTTTATGCTATTTGCCTCATGACTCCTGCAGGCTTTGTTGACTATGGACTTGCTTGTTTACCCGACCGTGGGACAGACTATGTTTGATCCCACTCTCAGGACTGACTCTCTATTAGATAGGAGCATATCATGAGCGCACCGCTTACATAACAGCTAAGACCTCTCCATAAGGAATGGGGACCATATATAAACAGAATTGAGAGCTTTCCATACAGAATGGGGACCATATATTAACAGAGCTGAGAGCTCTACATACAGAATGGGGACCATATATAAACAGAGCTGAGAGCTCTCCATACAGAATGGGGACTATATATAAACAGAGCTGAGAGCTCTCCATACAGAATGGGGACCATATATAAACAGAGCTGAGAGCTCTCCATACAGAATGGGGACCATATATAAACAGAGCTGAGAGCTCTACATACAGAATGGGGACCATATATAAACAGAGCTGAGAGCTCTCCATACAGAATGGGGACCATATATAAACAGAGCTGAGAGCTCTACATGCAGAATGGGGACCATATATAAACAGAGCTGAGAGCTCTCCATACAGAATGGGGACCATATATAAACAGAGCTGAGAGCTCTCCATACAGAATGGGGACCATATATTAACAGAGCTGAGAGCTCTCCATACAGAATGAGGACCATATATAAACAGAGCTGAGAGCTCTCCATACAGAATGGGGACCATATATAAACAGAGCTGAGAGCTCTACATGCAGAATGGGGACCATATATAAACAGAGCTGAGAGCTCTCCATACAGAATGGGGACCATATATAAACAGAGCTGAGAGCTCTCCATACAGAATGGGGACCATATATAAACAGAGCTGAGAGCTCTACATGCAGAATGGGGACCATATATAAATATCCTATGTTTTTTTCTCTCTTCTACCCCAATCCCATGATCATTTGTATCAATAATGCAATGGCAAAACATTTTAGATATTTTTTTTACAACCCAAATTCTTCTGGGTTTTCCGATTTCACTACCAGGAGTTTTATGCACATCCAAAATGACAACAGGAGCTGACTAAAATAATGTACAATACATATAAAATAATGTACAATACATAGATTAAATAATGTACAATACATAGATTAAATAATGTACAATACATATATAAAATAATGTACAATACATAGAAAAAATAATGTACAATACATATATAAAATAATGTACAATACATAGATTAAATAATGTACAATACATAGATTAAATAATGTACAATACATATATAAAATAATGTACAATACATAGATTAAATAATGTACAATACATAGATTAAATAATGTACAATACATAGATTAAATAATGTACAATACATAGATTAAATAATTTACAATACATAGATTAAATAATGTACAATACATAGATTAAATAATGTACAATACATAGATTAAATAATTTACAATACATAGATTAAATAATGTACAATACATAGATTAAATAATGTACAATACATAGATTAAATAATGTACAATACATAGATAAATATGGATGTCCACTCATTGTTTTTCTGCTCCCAAACTTGATATTTTAATAAAGCTTTGGTGATTAAGATTTATTTCAAAGAGGTCTCATTAGCCAAGCCCTTTATCGATAGTCTTGACTACTTTGGGAATGCATTGGGCAGGACAAAAGAAAACGGCTTCATTGAGACTAATCTTGTTTTTTTAACCAAATGAAACGAAATGGCAAAAAAACATTAGTTATTTTTTTTCTAAATACGAGGTTTACGGGCACGAAAAACACATCTCTCTTGTTCCAATGCGCATATAGGCACTGTGCGTCACAGCTGGATAGGCTGCGCTACCGCTGTCAAAATCCGTACCATAACCAACCATGTTAGTACTGCAAAGTTTTTAAGGACACACCTCTGATTTTGCCAGCCCTCCCACCTCACTGCAAGCGAGCTCATATGAGACAGGTCAATTACCAATCCTAGCGTTAGAAAATAGAGGAGTGCTTGCTTTAACAAGTCGAAATGACCAAGCATGTGTTTGACAACTGCACTGGCTCAAAGTCATCCCAAAATAGAGCCCATGGTGCAGTGCTTCCCAAACTAGGGGTCACTACCCCATGTGGGGTCACCTGATTTGAAAATGTGCGCTTGGTTCATAGAACCGGGTTACATCTTCCTTCAAGTGTGGCTCTATCTTTTGAATGGTTTAAGCTACAAAGTATTGTGACGCCATCACTGAAAGATAAGACTCTCAGGAACACGTTGGCAAGTTGGGGAATAACAGATTACATGTAATCCGTTACATGTAAGTGATTACAAAAAAAGGTAACTGTAATCTGTTACATTACCAGCTAAAATATTGTAATCAGATTACAGATACTTTTGAAAAACTAGATGATTACTTCGAGGATTACTTTTAAATTCAGAAAGGATGTTCGCCTTTCAAATCAGCATTGACAAAAGGCGCAAGTTTAAGTTTGTTCCACCTGAGCAAGTCTGACCAGAAGTCAGACATCACTATGATGACACACCAAATGTGTTTGATGTATTGCGGGAAAAGAGCAGGAATAGGCTTTTGTAGGGTACAGTCCAAGCTGCTATCGGCATCCAAAGATTATCCAACTTGAATAAACGCTTGGAGGTAAGACCGACTGCCGCGATGTAGTTTACAGCGATACGGATATCACTTACTATTGATATCTACATAGCGCATTGATGTGAATTACACTGCTGCTCTCTCATTTAGCTATTTGCGCCTTACGGATTGTGGTTGTTGTGGATGGCTGTTCACAAATCTATATGTATATTTGAACCCAACAATGGTTGAATTCAAGAAGTTTAATTAAACTGCCTATCAATCATTGTTTTTGAAACCAGTGGACAGCCAGTGAAAAATGCGCTCTTTCAACAGCTGCATAGTGCAGATCCAAGCCTATGGAATACAAATGGGACTTTTATTGCTCAATCTAATTGATGCTCATAAAAAAACTAATCCATAGGCCTAATGGACACATGCTCAAACTTGCACACGTTTGATAGACTTAAAGGGACAATCTGTAGTTGCTATATAAATCATATATACAGTACCAGTCAAAGGTTTGGACACACCTACTCATTCAAGTGTTTTTCTTTATTTTTACTATTTACTGTAGAATAATAGTGAAGACATCAGAACTATGAAATAACACACAAGGAATCATGTAGTAACCAAAAAAGTGTGAAACAAAACATTTTAAATTTTTAAATTTTAGATTCTTCAAAGTAGCCACCCTCTGCCTTGATGAAAGCTTTGCACACTCTTGGCAAAGCATGCCATTCCATGAGTGCAGCATTTATTTTTCAACTTGAATCAATGAGCCCAATCAGTCCTCATTGACAACAAAATCATAAACAACGGAGTAGGGCTGGCTAATAAGTCCTTAGTTATGGGGTCATGCCCAGGTAAAACAATTGGCAAATCTACACTTCCATATTTCCAAGTCCAACCCATAAAGTAAAATGTAAAATCCATATTTGGACAGCTATGTAAACTTTAACATTGATTTATCCTGAATTAGATGTTCAATTGGTAACATAAATGTTATCTTCTTCTAATGCCTCTTAAGGGGAAAGTAATCTAAATGGAATGCAATCAGATTACGTTAATGAATTTGGGTAATCCAAAAGTTGTCGATTACAATTTTGGACAGGTAACTTGTAACTGTAACATATTACATTTAGAAAGTAACCTACCCAACCCTGCATGTAGGTATGTACTATTTCCCTTTACCATGTCCACAAGTCGTTAGCACCAAGTTGGCAAGACCAGCAATAAATCAGACTGAGGGGAAAAGATAATCAATTATGTTCTTTTCTACACAGAAAATCATGCAACATTATTGCCTAATGATCTTTGGAACTTCCCAATACCTTTCTGATGCATTTTAGTCACTTCAAACTATTCTGTCTTCAGATTTCATTACTGTCAAAAATACTGTCAGACGGATTCGTAATAGACTCTCATAGCCCAAATGAACAAACAAACAGAAACTGTGGCATAGCGATATCATCATTCCATTCCTCTCTAGGTTTCTTCCTAGGTTTTGGCCTTTCTAGGGAGTTTTTCCTAGCCACCGTGCTTCTACACCTGCATTGCTTGCTGTTTGGGGTTTTAGGCTGGGTTTCTGTACAGCACTTCGAGATATTAGCTGATGTACGAAGGGCTATATAAAATAAACTTGATTTGATCATTGAGGGAGGAAGGGAGGAGAGATGGAGGACAAGCAGTACTTTAAGAGTTCTCATGACATCTAGTGGTGAGTTTTGGATATTTTCATCTCCACAATCAACACATTGACTATGTCATCGTAAACCACAGAGCTGCAGACAGACAGACAGACAGACAGACAGACAGACAGACAGACAGACAGACAGACAGACAGACAGACAGACAGACAGACAGACAGACAGACAGACAGACAGACAGACAGACAGACAGACAGACAGACAGACTGTGTATCACACAGTTAACTGTGACTGTTTGTGTATCATGAGTTAATATTACAGGCAACAAAGGGATATGTGTAATCTTGGTCAACACAGGTAATTGTTCACCCAGGTAATTGTACTAGAACGAGGAGGAGTACCGGAACGAGGAGCTCCAACCTCTCTTTTTACAAGTTATGGGCAGACTACTCCCTCCCCTTCGAAATTCGAAAGATGCTGACACCTGTGAAATCGTGATTTGTCCAAATAACCAGTGAGGAAAAACCCCCTAAAGCAGAACTACTGGTGCTCGTTATCCTACGCTTCCCGTTCAGCCTCATACAGATTCTACAGTACCAGTTATGTTTACATAGATCTGTCCATGAGAGATTAGGTTATGTGTGACATTCAATATGTCATGTTAAGTATTCCCTGATGAGTTTGTTTAAGTTTGTAAGTGTTTACCACCACATCATTTCAACGTGGAGAATTGGGTAATATTTGGTTGATATGTTGATTAATAAGATTACAACCTATTTTCACCCACTAAAAAAGACAGCCAAAAGTTTCAAATCAAATCAAAATAAAATTGTATAGGTCACATACACATATTTAGCAGATGTTATTGCGGGTGTAGCGAAATGCTTGTGGTCCTAGCTCCAACAATGTAGTAGTATTTTTCAATTCACAACAATACACACAAATCTCAAAGTAAAATAATGGAATTAAGAAAGAAAGAAATATTACGATGAGCAATGTCGGAGTGGAATTGACTAGAATACATATGAAATGAGTAAAACCGTATGTAAACATTATTAAAAAGTGACTAGTGTTCCATTATTAAAGTGACCAGTGATTCCATGTACATAGGGCAGCAGCCTCTAAGGTGCAGGGTTGAGTAACCGGGTGGTAGCCGGCTAGTGACAGTGACTAAGTTCAGTGACTAAGTTTCAGTTTCTCGGTCACAGCTTTGATGCACCTGTATTGACCTCGTCTTCTGGATGGTAGCGGGATGAACAGGCCGTGGCTCAGGTGGTTGTTGTCCTTAATGATCTTTTTGGCCTTCCTGTGACATCGGGTGCTGTAGCTGTCCTGGAGGGCAGGCATTGTGCCCCCGGTGATGCGTTGGGCAGACCTCATTACCCTCTAGAGAGCGCTGCGGTTGCAGGCGGTCCAGTTGCCGTACCAGACTGAGATACAGCCCGACAGGATTTTTAAAATTATTTATTTTATTTCACCTTTATTTAACCAGGTAGGCCAGTTGAGAACAAGTTCTTATTTACAACTTGTCACGTTCTGACCTTAGTTCCTTTTTTATGTCTTTATTTTAGTTTGGTCAGGGCGTGAGTTGGGGTGGGCATTCTATGTTGTTTTTCTATGTTTTGTTCTGTTGTTAGATTTCTATGTGTTGGTATGGTATGGTTCTCAATCAGAGGCAGGTGTCAGTCGTTGTCTCTGATTGGGAGCCATATTTAGGTAGCCTGTTTGTCATTGTGTGTTGTGGGTGATTGTTTCCTGTTGTAGTGTTTGTTTCACATTTCAGGACTGTTTCGGTTTTCGGTATTATTCACTTTGTTATTTTGTATTTTTCAGTGTTCAGTTTTAATAAATTAAAATGGACACTTACCATGCTGCGTATTGGTCCGATCCTTGCTACTCCTCAGACGAAGAGGACGAGAACCGTTACACAACTGCGACCTGGCCAAGATAAAGCAAAGCAGTGTGACACAAACAACAACACAGAGTTACACATGGAATAAACAAACGTACAGTCAATAACACAATGGAAAGAAAAAAAAGTCTATATACAGTGTGTGCAAATGGCGTGAGGAGGTAAAGCAATAAATAGGCCATAGTAGCGAAGTAATTACAATTTAGGAAATGAACACTGGAGTGATAGATGCTTCTACACCTGTGCTTCTACACCTGCATTGCTTGCTGTTTGGGGTTTTAGGCTGGGTTTCTGTACAGCACTTTGAGATATCAGCTGATGTACGAAGGGCTATATAAATACATTTGATTTGATTTGATAGATGTGCAGAATGATGTGCAAGTAGAAATACTGGTGTACAAAATAGCAAAAAAGTAAATAAAAACAGTATGGGGATGAGGTAGGTAGATTGGGTGGGCTATTTACAGAATGACTATGTACAGCTGCAGCGATCGGTTAGCTGCTCAGATAGCTGATGTTTAAAGTTAGTGAGGGAGATATACAGTGGGGAGAACAAGTATTTGATACACTGCCGATTTTGCAGGTTTTCCTACTTACAAAGCATGTAGAGGTCTGTCATTTTTATCATAGGTACACTTCAACTGTGAGAGACGGAATCTAAAACAAAAATCCAGAAAATCACATTGTATGATTTTTAAGTAATTAATTAGCAGGGTAGGATGGATATAGGTCTGTAACAGTTTGGGTCTAGAGTGTCACCCCCTTTGAAGAGGGGGATGACCACGGCAGCTTTCCAATCTTTAGGGTTCTCGGACGATACGAAAGAGAGGTTGAACAGACTGGTAATAGGGGTTGCAACAATGGCAGGGGATAATTTTAGAAAGAGAGGGTCCAGATTGTCTAGCCTAACTGATTTGTACGGGTCCAGGTTTTGCAGCTCTTTCAGAACATCTGCTATCTGGATTTGGGTGAAGGAGAAGCTGGGGAGGCTTGGGCAAGTAGCTACGGGGGGTGCAAAGCTGTTGGCCAGGGTTGGGGTAGCCAGGAGGAAAGCATGGCCAGCCGTAGAGAAATGCTTATTGAAATTCTCGATTATCGTGGATTTATCGGTGGTGACAGTGTTTCCTAGCCTCAGTGCAGTGGGCAGCTGGGAGGAGGTGCTCTTATTCTCCATAGACTTTACAGTGTCCCAAAACTTTTTGGAGTTAGAGCTACAGGATGCAAATTTCTGTTGAAAAAGCTAGCCTTTGCTTTCCTAACTGACTGTGTGTATTGGTTCCTGACTTCCCTGAAAAGTTGCATATCGCGGGGACTATTCGATGCTAGTGCAGTCCACCACAGGAAGTTTTTGTGCTGGTCGAGGGCAGTCAGGTCTGGGGTGAACCAAGGGATATATTTGTTCTTAGTTCTACATTTTTGAAAGGGGCATGCTTATTTAAGATGGTAAGGAAATTACTTTTAAAGAACAACCATCCTCTACTGACGGGATGAGGTCAATATCCTTCCAGGATACCCGGGCAAGGTCGATTAGAATGGCCTGCTCGCTGATGTGTTTAAGGGAGCGTTTGACAGTGATGAAGGGTGGTCGTTCGACCCCGGACCCATAGCGGATGCAGGCAATGAGGCAGTGATCGCTGAGATCCTGATTGAAAACAGCAGAGGTGTATTTGGAGGGCAAGTTGGTCAGGATAATATCTATGAGGGTGCCCATGTTTACGGATTTAGGGTTGAACCTGGTGGGTTTCTTGATCATTTGTGTGAGATTGAGGACATCTAGCTTAGATTGTAGGACTGCCGGGGTGTTTAAGCATATCCCAGTTTAGGCCACCTAACAGAACGAACTCTGAAGATAGACGGGGGGTAATCAATTCACATATGGTGTCCAGGGCACAGCTGGGAGCTGATGGGGGTCTATAACAGGCGGCAACAGTGAGAGACATATTTCCGGAGAGATTCATTTTTAAAATTAGAAGCTCAAACTGTTAGTACATAGACCTGGAAAGTATGACAGAACTTTGCAGGCTATCTCTGCAGTAGATTGCAACTCCTCCCCCTTTGGGAGTTCTATCTTGACAGAAAATGTTGTAGTTGGGGATAGGAATCTCAGAATTTTTGGTGACCTTTCTAAGCCAGGATTCAGACACGGCAAGGACATCAGGGTTGGCGGAGTGTGCAAAAGCAGTGAGTAAAACAAACTTATGGAGGAGGCCTCTAATGTTAACATGCATGAAACCAAGGCAATTACGGTTACAGAAGTCATCAAATGAGAGCGCCTGGGGCCTGGGTTAACCTGGGTTAACGCAGGGCCTGGGTTAACCTCCACATCACCCGAGGAACAGAGGAGGAGTAGGATGAGGGTACCATGGTGTTGAAGGCTGAGCTGTAGTCAATGAACAAATCAAATCATAGTTTATTTGTCACGTGCGCCGAATACAACAGCTTACAGTGAAATGCTTACTTACAGGCCCTAACTAACAGTGCAGTTTTTAAGTAAAAAATAGGTATAAGGTGAACAATAGATAAGTAAAGAAATAAAAACAACAGTAAAAGACAGTGAAAAATAACAGTAGTGAGGCTATATACAGTAATGAGGATTTATAACAGTAACGAGGCTATATACAGTAACGAGGTTATATGCAGGCACCGGTTAGTCAGGCTAATTAAGGTAGTATGTCCATGTAGGTATAGTTAAAGTGACTATGCATATATGATAAACAGAGAGTAGCAGCAGCGTAAAAGAGGGGTTGGCAGGCGGAACAATGCCAATAGTCCAGGTAGCCATTTGATTTCCTGTTCGGGAGTCTTATGGCTTGGGGGTAAAAGCTGTTGAGAAGCCTTTTGGTCCTATACTTGGCGCTCCGGTACCGCTTGCCATGCGGTAGTAGAGAGAACAGTCTATGACTGCGGTGGCTGGGGTCTTTGACCATTTTTAGGGCCTTCCTCTGACACCGCCTGGTGTAGAGGTCCTGGATGGCAGGCAGCATAGCCCCAGTGATGTACTGGGCCGTACGCACTACCCTCTGAAGTGCCTTGCGGTCGGAGGCCGAGCTGTTGCCGTACCAGGCAGTGATGCAACCAGTCAGGATGCTCTCGATGTTGCAGCTGTAGAACCTTTAGAGGATCTGACGACCCATGCCAAATCTTTTTAGTTCCTGAGGGGGAATAGGCTTTGTCGTGCCCTCTTCACTACTGTCTTGGTGTGTTTTGACCATTCTAGTTTGTTGGTGATGTGGACACCAAGGAACTTGAAGCTCTCAACCTGCTCCACTACAGCCCCGTTGATGAGAATGGGGGCGTGCTCGGTTCTCCTTTTCCTGTAGTCCACAATCATCTCCTTTGTCTTGATTACGTTGAGGGATAGGTTGTTATTCCGGAATCACTCGGCCAGGTCTCTGATCTCCTCCCTATAGGCTGTCTCGTCTTTGTCGGTGACAAGGCCTATCACTGTTGTGTCGCCTGCAAACTAAATGATGGTGTTGGAGTCGTGCCTGGCCATGCAGTCGTGAGTGAACCGGGAGTACAGGAGTGGTCTGAGCACGCACCCCTGTGGGGCTCCAGTGTTGAGGATCAGCGTGGCGGATGTGTTGCTACCTACCCTCACCACCTGGAGGCGGCCCGTCAGGAAGACCAGGATCCAGTTGCAGAGGGAGGTGTTTAGTCCCAGGATCCTTAGCATAGTGATGAGCTTTGATGGTACTATGGTGTTGAACGCTGAGCTGTAGTCAATGAATAGCATTCTCACGTAGGTGTTCCTTTTGTCCAGGTGGGAAAGGGTAGTGTGGAGTGCAATAGAGATTGCATCATCTGTGGATCTGTTTGGGCGGTATGCAAATTGGAGTGTGTCTAGGGTTTCTGGGATAATGGTGTTAATGTGAGCCATTACCAGCCTTTCAAAGCACTTCATGGCTACGAACGTGAGTGCTACGGGGTCTGTTGTCATTTAGGCAGGTTGCCTTGGTGTTCTTGGGCACAGGACTATGGTGGTCTGCTTGGTATTACAGATTCAATCAGGGACATGTTGAAAATATCAGTGAAGACACCTGCCCGTTGGTCAGCACATGCCCGGAGCACACGTCCTGGTAATCTGTCTGGCCCTGCGGCCTTGTGAATGTTGACCTGTTTAAAGGTCTTACTCACGTCGGCTACGGAGAGCGTGATCACACAGTCGTCCGGAACAGCTAATGCTCTCATGCGTGCCTCTGTGTTGCTTTCCTCGAAGCGAGCATAGAGGTGATTTAGCTCGTCTGGTAGGCTCGTGTCACTGGGCAGCTCACAGCTGTGCTTCCCTTTGTAGTCTGTTATAGTTTGCAAGCCCTGCCACATAAGACAAGCGTCGGAGCCGGTGTAGTACGATTCAATCTTAGCCCTGTGTTGGCGCTTTGCCTGTTTAATAGTTCGTTGGAGGGCATAGCAGGATTTCTTATAAGCTTCTGGGTTAGAGTCCCGCACCTTGTATGTGGCAGCCCTTTAGCTCGGTGCGAATGTTGCCTGTAATCCATGGCTTCTGGTTGGGATATGTAAACTCAGCATAAAAAGAAACGTCCCTTTTTCAGGACCCTGTCTTTCAAAGATAATTTGTAAAAACCCAAATAACTTCACAGATCTTCATTGTAAATGGTTTAAACACTGTTTCCCGTGCTTGTTCAATGAACCATAAACAATTAATGAACATGCACATGTGGAACGGTTGTTAATAGACTAACAGCAAACAGACGGTAGGCAATTAAAGTCACAGTTATGAAACCTTAGGACACTAAGGCCTTTTTACTGACTCTGAAAAACACCAAAAGAAATATGCCCAGGTTCCCTGCTCATCTGCGTGAATGTACTTTAGGCATGCTGCAAGGAAGCATGAGGACCGAAGATGTGGCCAGGGCAATAAATTGCAATGTCTGTACTGTGACACGCCTAAGACAGCGCTACAGGGTGAGAGGACGGACAGCTGATCATCCTCGCAGTGGCAGACCACATGTAACAACACCTGCACAGGATCGGTACATCCAAACATCACACCTGTGGGACAGGTACAGGATGGCAACAACAACTGCCTGAGTTACACCAGGAACGCGCAATCCCTCCATCAGTGCTCAGACTGTCCGCAATAGGCTGAAGGAGGCTGGACTGAGGGTTTGTAGGCCTGTTGTAAGGCAGGTCCTCACCAGACATCAACGGCAACAACGTCGCCTATGAACACAAACCCACCGTTGCTGGACCAGACAGGACTGGCAAAAAGTGCTCTTCACTGACGAGTCACGGTGAAGGGGTGATGGTCGGATTCGTGTTTATTGTCGAAAGAATGAGCATTACACCGAGGCCTGTTCTCTGGAGCAGGATCGATTTGGAGGTGGAGGGTTCATTATGGTCTGGGGCGGTGTGTCACCGCATCATCGGACTGAGCTTGTTGTCATTGCAGGCAATCTCAACGCTGTGCGTTACAGGGAAGACATCCTCCTCCCTCATGTGGTACCCTTCTTGAAGGCTCATCCTGACATGACCCTCCAGTATGACAATGCCACCAGCCATACTGCTTGTTCTGTGCATGATTTCCTGCAAGACAGGAATGTCAGTGTTTTGCAATTGCCAGCGAAGAGCCCGGATCTCAATCCCATTGAGCACGTCTAGGACTTGTTGGATTGGAGGGTGAGGGCTAGGGCCATCCCCCCCAGAAATGTCCGGGAACTTGCAGGTGCCTTGGTGGAAGAGTGGGGTAACATCTCACAGCAAGAACTGGCAAATCTGGTGCAGTCCATGAGGAGGAGATGCACTGCAGTACTTAATGCAGCTGGTGGCCACACCAGATACTGACTGTTACTTTTGATTTTGACCCCCCCCTACCTTTTTTCAGGAACACATTATTCCATTTGTTAGTCACATGTCTGTGGAACTTGTTCAGTTTATGTCTCAGTTGTTGAATTTTGTTATGTTCATACAAATATTTACACATGTTAAGTTTGCTGAAAATAAATGCAGTTGACAGTGAGAGGACGTTTCTTTTTTTGCTGAGTTTATATACAATGTTAGGGTTTGATCCTTACGTCCTTCTTTGTCAATCATTGGTTCATTGGTGAAATTAGCATTATTACAATAACTTTAATTAAATCATTCAAAAACCTTTATTATTGCAATTGCAGACAGAACTTGACAAACAGGAACATAGCACGCATGTTTCTGAGTAAGTTCTGCATCAAACAAAAGGTCTCCAGTTGTTTTATTAAACCCTAAGTCGCGCCCTGGTGATGTCACTGCTTACATCATCATCCTCTACTCCTGGGACCAAAACCGTGCCTACAAAGCTGTAGAAACAGGGCCTTTATTGTTAGCTAAACACTTAGCAGTAAATGTCCCCTTCCCCCAAAGTTGATTTATTGTGGAATGTTTGCCTAGTCTTATGTCCTTCACTCCCCTGCAGAGTTCTGTCTAAGTCACACATTTCTAACAGGGGCCTCTTTATAATGAGGCAGAGAGAGAGAGAGAGAAAACTAAAATACAACTGTAGAACAGTACTAAACTTCTACAATGAATATATATTGTTAATCCGTAGTCTAAAACCCTATAAATGTAAGGAGGGAGGGGTCTTACAACCCCTCCCCTTCTATTAATAAAACATACATCAAACATTTGTACTGCCCCAAATCATGACCGCTAGGTGAATCCTGACAACAGTCACTGTGGGGATGACGTCCTCGATGCACTTATTGATAATGCCAGTGACTGACGTGGTGTACTCCTCATTGCCATCGGAAGAATCCCAGAACATATTCCAGTCTGTGCTAGCAAAACAGTCCTGTAGTTTAGCATCTGCTTCATCTGACCACTTTTTTTTATAGACCTAGTCACTGGTGCTTCCTGCTTTAATTTTTGCCTGTAAGCAGGAATCAGGAGGATAGAATTGTGGTCAGATTTACCAAATGGAGGGCGAGGGAGAGCTTTGTACGCGTCTCTGTGTGTGGAGTAAAGGTGATCTAGAATTTTGTTCCCCTCTGGTTGCGCATTTAACATGTTGATAGAAATTTCCCTGCATTAAAGTCCCCGGTCATTAGGAACGCTGCATCTGGGTGAGCGGTTTCCTGTTTGCTTATTATTTCCTTATACAGCTGACTGAGTGAGGTCTTAGTGCCAGCATCTGTCTGTGGTGGTAAATAAACAGTCACGAAAAGTATTGATGAAAACTCTCTTGGCAAATAGTGTGGTCTACAACTTATCATAAAATACTCTACTTCAGGCGAGCAAAATCTAGAGACTTCCTTAGATTTCGTGCACCAGCTGTTGTTTACAAATATGCTCAGGCCGCCCCACCTCATCTTTCTGGAGTGAGCTGTTCTATCTAGCCGGTGCAGCGTATATCCCGCTAGCTGAATATCCATGTCATCATTCATGCACGATTCCTTGAAACACAAGATGTTACAGTTTTTGATGTCCCATTGGTAGGATTTTCATGATCGTACCTCGTCTAATTTATTTTCCAATGATTGTACGTTAGCAAGTAATACTGACGGTAACGGCAGCTTTCCCACTCGCCGTCTGCGGATCCTTACGAGGCACCTCTGTGTACTCTGTACCTGCGGCTCTTTCTCTTGCCAATGACGGGGATGATGGCCTTGTCGGGTGTTCAAAGTACATTCTGTGCATCCTGCTTGTTGAAGAAAAAATCTTTGTCTAATCCAAGATGAGTGATCGCTGTTCTGATATCCTGATATTTAGTTCAATTACATTTGCTTTCTTGGCTACAGGAACAATGGTGACACTGTGTTATCCTCAAAGAAGGTGAATAAGGTGTTTAGCTTGTCTGGGAGCAAGACGTCAGTGTCCGCGACGTGGCTGGTTTTTCATTTGTAATCCGGGATTATCTGGAGTCCCTGCCACATACGTCTAGTGTCTGAGCCGTTGAATTGCGACTGCACTTTGTCTCGGTACTGCCGTTTTGCCTGATTGATTGCCTTACAGGGGGCATAACTGCACTGTTATCACTATGCTTTCAACCATTAATATCACAACCAAATTAATTTGGAAAATCTATTTGATTTTTGGTTGTCAGCTAAATGTGTTATCTGTCACGTTCTGACCATAGTTCTTTTGTGTTTTCTTTGTTTTAGTGTTGGTCAGGACGTGAGCTGAGTGGGCATTCTATGTTGTGTGTCTAGTTTTCCCGTTTCTGTGTTTGGCCTGATATGGTTCTCAATCAGAGGCAGGTGTTAGTCACTGTCTCTGATTGGGAACCATATTTAGGTAGCCTGTTTTGTGTTGGGTTTTGTGGGTGGTTGTCTTCAGTCTTCGTGTGTCTGCACCAGACAGAACTGTTTCGGTTTTTCACATTTGTTGTTTTGTATTTTGTAGTGTTCACGTTTATTGTCTTTAATTAAACATTATATACAATTACCACGCTGCGCTTTGGTCCTCTCCTTCGTCCACAGAAGAGAGCGTTACAGAACCACCCACCACAATAGGACCAAGCAGCGTGGTAACGGGCAGCAACAGCAGTGGCCGAAAACACAAGACTCCTGGACTTGGGAGGAAATACTGGACTGCAAGGGACCATGGAAACAGGCTGGTGAGTATCCCAAAGCTGAGCTGGAGGCAGCGAAAGCGGAGAGGCGGTGGTATGAGGAGGCTGCACATAAGCGCGGCTGGAAGCCAGAGAGGCAGCCCCAAAAATGTATTGGGGGGGGGGGCACACGGGGAGTGGTGTTAAGCCAGGTAGGAGACCTGAGCCAACTCCCCGTGCTTACCGTGGAGAGAGAGCGACCGGGCAGGCACCGTGTTATGCAGAGATGCGCACGGTGTCCCCGGTGCGTGTGCATAGCCCGGTTCGGTACATTCCAGCACCTCGTATCGGCCGGGCTAGGGTGGGCATCGAGCCAGGTGCCATGAAACCGGCTCTACGCATCTGGTCACCAGTGCGTCTCCTTGGGCCGGGGTACATGGCACCAGCCCTACGTATGGTGTCTCCCATACGTGTACATAGCCCAGTGCGGCTGATTCCACCTCGCCGCACTGGTATGGCCACGGGGAGTATTCAGCCAGGTAGGGTTGGGCAGGCTCGGTGCTCGAGACCTGTAGTGCGCCTCCACGGTCTGGTCTATCCGGTGCCTTCTCCACGCACCAGTCCGCCTGTGGCAGCCCCTCGCACCAGCCCAGTACCACCAGTGCCAACACCACGCACCAGGCTTCCTGAGCCTCCAGAGCCCTGTGGGTCATGTTCCTCTTCCCCACACTCGCCCAGTGGTGCGTGTCCCCAGTCCGGTACCACCAGTTCTGGCACCACGTACCAAGCCTCCTGTGCGTCTCCAGAGCCCTGTACGCCCTGTTCCTGCTCCCCGCACTCTCCCAGTGGTGCGTGTTCCCAGCCCGGTACCACCAGTTCCGGCACCACGCACCATGCCTACTGTGCGCCTCAGCAGGCCAGAGTCTGCCGTCTGCCCAGCACCGCCTGAGCTGCCCATCTGCCCAGCACCGACTGAGCTGCCCATCTGCCCAGCGCCGCCTGAGCTGCCCGTCTGCCCAGTGCCGCCTGAGCTGCCCGTCTGCCCAGTGCCGCCTGAGCTGCCCGTCTGCCCAGCGCCGCCTGCACTGCCCGTCTGCCCAGCGCCGTCAGAGCTGCCCGTCTGCCCAGCGCCGTCTGAGCTGCCCGTCTGCCCAGCGCCGTCTGAGCCGCCCGTCTGCCCAGCGCCGCCTGAGCCGCCCGTCTGCCCAGCGCCATCTGAAACGCCCGTCTGCCCAGCGCCATCTGAGCTGCCCGTCTGTCCAGCGCCATCTGAGCCGCCCGTCTGTCCTGAGCCGCTAGAGCCGCCCGCCAGTCAGGAGCCGCCAGAGCCGCCCGCCAGTCAGGAGCCGCCAGAGCCACCCGCCAGTCAGGAGCTGCCAGAGCCGCCCGCCAGTCAGGAGCCGCCAAAGCCGCCCGCCAGTCAGGAGCCGCCAGAGCCGCCCGCCAGTCAGGAGCCGCCAGAGCCGCCCGCCAGTCAGGAGCCGCCAGAGCCGCCCGCCAGTCAGGAGCCGCCAGAGCCGCCCGCCAGTCAGGAGCCGCCAGAGCCGCCCGCCAGTCAGGAGCCGCCAGAGCCGTCCGCCAGTCAGGAGCCGCCAGAGCCGTCCGCCAGTTAGGAGCCGCCAGAGCCGTCCGCCAGTCAGGAGCCGCCAGAGCCGCCCGCCAGTCAGGAGCCGCCAGAGCCGTCCGCCAGTCAGGAGCCGCCAGAGCCGCCCGCCAGTCAGGAGCCGCCAGAGCCGCCCGCCAGTCAGGAGCCGCCAGAGCCGCCCGCCAGTCAGGAGCCGCCAAAGCCGCCCGCCAGTCAAAAGCCGCCAAAGCCGGCCGCCAGTCAGGAGCCGCCAGAGCCGTCCGCCAGTCAGGAGCCGCCAGAGCCGCCCGCCAGTCAGGAGCCGCCAGAGCCGTCCGCCAGTCAGGAGCCGCCAGAGCCGCCCGCCAGTCAGGAGCCGCCAGAGCCGTCCGCCAGTCAGGAGCCGCCAGAGCCACCCGCCAGTCAGGAGCTGCCAAAGCCGCCCTTCAGTCATGAGCCGCCCTTCAGTCATGAAACGCCCTTCAGTCCGGAGCCGCCCTTCAGTCCGGAGCCGCCCTTCAGTCCGGAGCCGCCTTTCAGTCCAGAGCTGCCTTTCAGTCCGGAGCTGCCCTTCAGTGGGCATTCTATGTTGTGTGTCTAGTTTTCCCGTTTCTGTGTTTGGCCTGATATGGTTCTCAATCAGAGGCATGTGTTAGTCATTGTCTCTGATTGGGAACCATATTTAGGTAGCCTGTTTTGTGTTGGGTTTTGTGTAGTTGTCTTCAGTCTTCGTGTGTCTGCACCAGACAGAACTGTTTCGGTTTTTCACATGTGTTGTTTTGTATTTTGTAGTGTTCACGTTTATTGTCTTTAATGAAACATTATGGACAATTACCACGCTGCGCTTTGGTCCTCTCCTTCGTCCACAGAAGAAAGCCGTTACAGTTATCATTACGCTTTCAACCATTTAAAAGCACAGCAAAATTCAAATGGGAATACAATGTCAGATATTTTGTTTATTTATACAAGAATTTAATGTGTTATCACTGTGCCTAACCTAACAGCACAACCAACTCAGTTGAGATTACATTAAAGTACATGGTGCAAGTTATCAATGCCATTCGAGATTCTGCTCAGATTATTATAGCAATTGTGAAGATCGCCACACTCTGGCGATCTTTGCGTGCTCTTGAACATGCATGCTCTCTATGATTACATAAGACATTTATTGTTACTGTAAACTCAAAATGTGGACATGGATGTGTATGTTACTCAAGTTTAATAAATACTGTTACATTGCAGTTATATACATTATTTTGTAAGAAAGCCTTAACTTTAGGCTATTTACTGTATTGCAAAAGTGATATTGAATTGTGTTTGGTTGTCAACGCAACAAAATCTCAACATTTGAGGGAGATGCATCTTCTGCTTGGATAGTTCCATCTGTGCCAATGAATCTGGCTTCAATTACAGTTGATCTTCAAATTAATAATTGATATGTTGGATTCACGTCTCCATTTAAATAGGACTAAATCAAATCAAACTTGAAATGTGTTTTAAATACAGTTTGATTTGATTTAGTCCTATTCTTTAACTTGGATTTTTGGTTAACATGGAGACGTGAATCAAACATATTTATTATTAACTTGTAGATTCCATTTTAAAACCCTAGGCCTATATTTGTCTATTTTTAGCAGAATCCTGGGCTGAATTTAAACAACAGCTGTTGATAACTTCCCAATTCTATATAAGCAAATAGCATCATTGATAAAGTATGGTTACATTTAATTTGCTCTGTTAAATCTACCCCTTGGAATGACTTACATAGCAACAGTGAATCTATTTAGTGGAGATTTCTCAACAATCATGCTCAAGATAGCACATTGGTAATAGTCAGTGACAAACTCAGCAGGGCTTGGTTAGAACCCTGAATGGGTGCCCAAAGCGATAGCTGTAGATAATTAATAACTCTCCATCCAGGATGTGCTGCCCATCCTAGTGTATTTTCTTATAGTTGATATAATGTTGAAGAGCTGACATTGATTCAAAGTAATACATTCAACATATTTATATAAGGTTTTTCTATGTTGAAAATTGGTTAACATAATGACATAATCCTGTGGTTGGAATGTCACCCTCAAGAACTTTTTGCAAATCCAATGTATTCTCCACATCACAATAGGTTAACAAATTACATTGAAACAACATTGATTTAATCAGTTTGTAGTTATAGTAGTTTTAGCACAGGAACTAGAAAGGCTTTGTTCTAAGGTTTACTAAGAAGTTGTGTCAATACTGAACTAGGAAGAAGTGACTGGTACTGTCTATTCTGTCTTACACTTACAGGACACATTTGTCGTGGCTGAATCATAATTAGTTAGGTAACATAGATAGATAAGATGTTATTTTCATCATATGCTTGTGAGATACTTGTTATTAATGGTTCCAATGGTTCCCTTTGGACAATAGGGTTGGCAGTTGCATGTTCCCTTCTGAGCTAGGGCTTAGTCACTTGGGGCCCAGAGAGGGGAGAGGTCAGGCTTGTCTTCATATGTCAATGTATCTGTTAAACCATGTGGTGCTATGTAGAATATCAGAAGGGGAGGAGTACAGAATGGAACATTGTTTTCTTATGGGAATGTGTCTAACTATTCCTAAACCATGTGAAGGGATGGCGTTATTATTGGGGAACCAGTTAGTAATCTCATACAATGTCTGTACGCCAGTCACTCCCTACTTTTCTCATTGGGGGAAAGAGTATGGCAGTGTCTGGAACCATTGTATGTCCCCTCTGAGGTTGCCCTTATCTTGACCTATTATATGACCTAAGAGGCGCACTGTCTTTTCTGAGCTTATCCAGGAGGGGGTGTATTTTAGATGGGAGTGCCTAGACTTGACAATTGATATATGCCATTGGATGAGGTAATGTTGTGGTACCAAGCATGAGATTGAAACCTCGTCTTAGGAGACCAAACTGAACGATAATTTATAGCTAATGTTATCAAGCTATGGGATACTCCTCTTTCAAGTAAAAGGTTCTTTGTAAGTTGAGAGGGGTGTATCGTGGCTGTAAATGAAACTAAGAATTATTTTGTAAGCACTCAGATAATTCATTTATAGACACTGAATTGATCTGAGAGTCAAAAAGGGCTATGGTGAAGCTTATATATTATTAAAGATGGAATTTATAATATAACTCTGACTTGTGTGTGGTTGGCTCTCTTTATTGAGTAATACAGGAAATTACCACGACAAATTACAGGCCAAATACAAGACAGACAGACACACATCAGACAAATGTGACAAACAGAGAGAGTGGGAAAGCCACTGTTTATTCACAACAGTAAGACATTTATAAAATGACTTATTTGACCTATAGAAAAGCATTAATCTCTGCTTCTCCTTGTCCTGTCCTCCTTCACTTCTTGGCAGAAGCCTTCTGGGTGTGGAGCTGGTAGATCTGTTCACAGGCGATGGAGAGGCCCACCACCAGAGAGACAAACTCCTCAAAGTTCACCTTCCCATCACCATTCTGGTCCAGATCCTTCATGATCGTGTCTATGGCGGCTGGGTCCTTCTGGGACTGAGAGATGGAGGAGATGAAGAGAATGAGGAAGAGAGAGAGATGGGAGGAGGGGAGAGAGATGGGAGGAGGGGAGAGAGATGGGAGGAGAGGGGTGGTTAGATTGACTATGGATACTCTAAATAAAGTGAGAGAGAAATCAGAATGAGAGGGAAAGAGCGTGAGATGAGCGACAGAGAGAAAGTGTAGAGGTAAGTGAGATAAAAACAGAGGGACATAAAAGAGAGAGAGGGATGTCAGTGTTACCTTCAGGAAGCTGGCCAGTTCTGTCTGCATCAGCTCTGAGCTCCTTCTTGCTCAGTGTGTTACAGTCACCGTCCTTTTCAGCATAGCGATGGAACACCATGATCAGGGACTCCATGGAACTCTCCAACTCAGACGGCATGGCTGCAGATATTGACACACTGAGGAGGGGAGAGAGATGATGTAACGATGTTGGAGGCAGCTTATGGTAGAGAAATAAACATTCAATTATCTGGCAACAGCTCTGGTGGACATTCCTGCATCCAGCATGCCAATTGCACACTCCCTCAACGCTTGAGACATCTGTTGCCTTGTGTTGTGTGACAAAATTGCACATTTTAAAGTGGCCTTTTATTGTCTCCAGCACAAGGTGCACCTGTATAATGATCATGCTGTTTAATCAGCTTCTTAATATGCCACACCTGTCAGGTGGATGGATTATCTTGGCAAAGGAGAAATGCTCAGTAACAGGGATGTAAACAAATTTGTGCACAAAATTTGAGAGAAATAACCTTTTTGTGCGTATGGAACATTTCTGGGAATTTACATGTTGTGTTTATATTTTTGTTCAGTGTATGTGTATGCATCCAATAAATGTTGATTTGATTCATGTTTCAAATTTGCAAAACATGATATTTTATGAATTCTAGCTAGGTGGCTAGGTGGCTAACATTAGCTAACTGGTTAACATTAGCTGGGCTAGGGGTTAGGGTTACGTTTAGGAGTTGGGTTAAAGGTTAACAAAGGGGGGGGGGGTCAAAATCAAAAGTAACAGACAGAATCTGGTGTGGCCACCAGCTGCATTAAGTACTGCAGTGCATCTCCTCCTCATGGACTGCACCAGATTTGCCAGTTCTTACTGTGAGATGTTACCCCACCCTTCCACCAAGGCACCTGCAAGTTCCCGGACATTGCTGGGGGAAATGGCCCTAGCCCTCACCTTCTGATCCAACAAGTCCTAGACGTGCTCAATGGGATTGAGATCCGGGCTCTTCGCTGGCCATGGCAGAACACTGACATTCCTGTCTTGCAGTAAATCATGCACAAAACGAGCAGTATGGCTGGTGGCATTGTCATGCTGGAGGGTCATGTCAGGATGTGCCTGCAAGAAGTGTACCACATGAGGGAGGAGGATGTCTTCCCTGTAACGCACAGCATTGAGATTGCCTGCAATGACAACAAGCTCAGTCCGATGATGCTGTGACACACCGCCCCAAAACATGACGGACTCTCCACCTCCAAATCGATCCTGCTCCATAGTACAGGCCTCTGTGTAATGCTCATTCCGTTGACGATAAACGCGAGTCCGACCATCACCCCTGATGAGACAAAACCGTCACTCGTCAGTGAAGAGCCCTTTTTGCCAGTCCTGTCTGGTCCAGCGACGGTGGGTTTGTGCCCATAGGCGACGTTGTTGCTGTTGATGTCTGGTGAGGACCTGCCTTACAACTGGCCTACAAGCCCTCAGTCCAGCCTCCCTCAGCCTATTGCGGACAGTCTGAGCACTGATGGAGGGATTGTGCGTTCCTGGTGTAACTCGGGCAGTTGTTGTTGCCATCCTGTACCTGTCCCGCAGGTGTGATGTTTGGATGTACCGATCCTGTGCAGGTGTTGTTACACGTGGTCTGCCACTGTGAGGACAATCAGCTGTCCGTCCTGTCTCCCTGTAGTGCTGTCTTAGGCATCTCACAGTACGGACATTGCAATTTATTGCCCTGGCCCCATCTGCAATCCTCATGCCTCCTTGCAGCATGCCTAAGGCACGTTCACGCAGATGAGCAGGGACCCTGGGCATCTTTCTTTTGGTGTTTTTCAGAGTCAGTAGAAAGGCCTCTTTAGTGTCCTAAGTTTTCATAAATGTGACCTTAATTGCCTACTGTCTGTAAGCTGTTAGTGTCTTAACGACTGTTCCACAGGTGCATGTTCATTAATTGTTTATGGGTCATTGAACAAGCCTCGGAAACAGTGTTTAAACCCTTTACAATGAAGATTTGTGAAGTTATTCTGATTTTTACAAATGATCTTTGAAAGACAGGGTCCTGAAAAAGGGACGTTTCTTTTTTTGCTGAGTTTAGATGAATAGTTGCTAATTAGCTCAAGTGCTAAAGTTGTCTATGAGTTGTCAAACTCATAACCTTTAAGTAACCATCTGCCTTATGTAACCATACCAAACGTAACATATCATACTAAATTGATTGTCTCGGATTCACATTTTCTATGTTACATCTAGTCTATGAGACCAGAGCTGCTGAGAGAGAGCAAGGAAGGGGAGAGGGAATTTGAGATAAGGCTTGATGTCATCTTTCAGTTATCTCAACTTAAACATGATGAAATAACACAGATGGAGAGAGGGGTGACAAGAGTGCACACTAGTATGTTTGTAAGAATAGTTCTATGGATGTAGAGGTTGGGATGAAGTTTGAATAAAATGTAATTTTACTGTCCCCAGAGAGAGAACACATTTAGATCAGTTGGAGCGTCATTGGCTTTGAGACTGTCATGAATGCGTGCATTTAACTGGCACAAGCAGATACAAATAAAAAGCATCACAAACTCCAAAATTATAATTGGTAAACTGCAATGCCCTATGCACACCACAGGAGGCTGCTGGTGGAAGGACGGCTCATAATAATGGCCGGAATGGTGCCAATGGCATTAAACACATGGAAACCATGTGTTTGATACGATTTCATCGATTCCGCTCCAGCCATTATCACGAGCCCGTCCTCCCCAATTAAGGTGCCACCAACCTCCTTTGATGCACACTTATCAGGAGTTGGCTGTATATTGGTGTTTGGCATCATCAGTTTAATACAGTATACAGTAGTCCTCCTGACCAGAAGAAGAAGTAATAGTCAAAGCATGTGTTCTTCTGACACATATGTGATGGATATTCCAAGCTGATGTCCTTTTGCTTCCCCAGCATCAGAAAAGCACAGCCAGTCACTGATAGTCATGAGAATCAACTCTCCCTCTTTTGGGTCTTGTGTTACATAGTATAATTAACCTCTTTCTATATACATACAGTTAAAGTCGGACGTTTACATACACTTAGGTTGGAGTCATTAAAACTCGTTTTTCAACCACTCCACAAATGTCTTGTTAACAAACTATAGTTTTGGCAAGTCGGTTAGGACATCTACTTTGTGCATGACACCAGTAGTTTTTCCAACAATTGTTTACAGACAGATTATTTCACTTATAATTCACTGTATCACAATTCCAGTGGGTCAGAGGTTTACATACACTAAGTTGACTGTGCCTTTAAACAGCTTGTAAAATTTCAGAAAATTATGTCATGGCTTTAGAAGCTTTGACATAATTGACATAATTTGAGTCAATTGGAGGTGTACCTGTGGATGTATTTCAAGGCCTACCTTCAAACTCAGTGCCCCTTTGCTTGACATCATGGGAAAATCAAAAGAAAACAAATTGTAGACCTCCACAAGTCTGGTTCATCCTTGGGAGAAATTTCCAAATGCCTGAAGGTACCACGTTCATCTGTACAAACAATAGTACGCAAGTATAAACGCCATGGGACCACGCAGCCGTCATACCGCTCAGGAAGGAGACGCGTTCTATCTCCTAGAGATGAACGTACTTTGGTGCGAAAAGTGCAAATCAAACCCAGAACAACAGCAAAGGACCTTGTGAAGATGCTGGAGGAAACAGGTACAAAAGTATCTACATCCACAGTAAAACGAGTCCTATATCGACATAACCTGAAAGGCCGCTCAGCAAGGAAGACGCCACTGCTCCAAAACCGCTATAAAAAAGCCAGACTACAGGTTACAACAGCACATGGGGACAAAGATCGTACTTTTTTAGAAATGTCCTCTGGTCTGATGAAACAAAAATAGAACTGTTTGGCCATAATGACCATCGTTATGTCTGGAGGAAAAAGGGGGAGGCTTGCAAGCCGAAGAACATCCCAACCGTGAAGCACGGGGGTGGCAGCATCATGTTGTGGGGGTGCTTTGCTGCGGGAGGGACTGGTGCACTTCACAAAATAGTTAGCATCATGAGGAAGGAAAATGATGTGGATATATTGAAGCAACAGCTCAAGACATCAGTCAGGAAGTTAAAGCTTGGTCGCAAATGGGTCTTCCAAATGGACAATGACCCCAAACATACTTACAGTGGGGCAAAAAAGTATTTAGTCAGCCACCAATTGTGCAAGTTCTCCCACTTAAAAAGATGAGAGAGGCCTGTAATTTTCATCATAGGTACACTTCAACTATGACAGACAAAATGAGAGAAAAAATTCCAGAAAATCACATTGTAGGATTTTTTATGAATTTATTTGCAAATTATGGTGGAAAATAAGTATTTGGTCAATAACAAAAGTTTATCTCAATACTTTGTTATATACCCTTTGTTGGCAATGACAGAGGTCAAACGTTTTCTGTAAGTCTTCACAAGGTTTTCACACACTGTTGCTGGTATTTTGGCCCATTCCTCCATGCAGATCTCCTCTAGAGCAGTGATGTTTAGGGGCTGTTGCTGGGCAACACGGACTTTCAACTCCCTCCAAAGATTTTCTATGGGGTTGAGATCTGGAGACTGGCTAGGCCACTCCAGGACCTTGAAATGCTTCTTACGAAGCCACTCCTTCGTTGCCCGGGCGGTGTGTTTGGGATCATTGTCATGCTGAAAGACCCAGCCACATTTCATCTTCAATGCCCTTGCTGATGGAAGGAGGTTTTCACTCAAAATCTCACGATACATGGCCCCATTCATTCTGTCCTTTACACGGATCAGTCGTCCTGGTCCCTTTGCAGAAAAACAGCCCCAAAGCATGATGTTTCCACCCCCATGCTTCACAGTAGGTATGGTGTTCTTTGGATGCAACTCAGCATTCTTTGTCCTCGAGTTGAGTTTTTACCAAAAAGTTCTATTTTGGTTTCATCTGACCATATGACATTCTCCCAATCTTCTTCTGGATCATCCAAATGCTCTCTAGCAAACTTCAGACGGGCCTGGACATGTACTGGCTTAACCAGGGGGACACGTCTGGCACTGCAGGATTTGAGTCCCTGGCGGCGTAGTGTGTTACTGATGGTAGGCTTTGTTACTTTGGTCCCAGCTCTCTGCAGGTCATTCACTAGGTCCCCCCGTGTGGTTCTGGGATTTTTGCTCACCGTTCTTGTGATCATTTTGACCCCACGGGGTGAGATCTTGCGTGGAGCCCCAGATCGAGGGAGATTATCAGTGGTCTTATATGTCTTCCATTTCCTAATAATTGCTCCCACAGTTGATTTCTTCAAACCAAGCTGCTTACCTATTTCAGATTCAGTCTTCCCAGCCTGGTGCAGGTCTACAATTTTGTTTCTGGTGTCCTTTGACAGCTCTTTGGTCTTGGTCATAGTGGAGTTTGGAGTGTGACTGTTTGAGGTTGTGGACAGGTGTCTTTTATACTGATAACAAGTTCAAACAGGTGCCATTAATACAGGTAACGAGTGGAGGACAGAGGAGCCTCTTAAAGAAGAAGTTACAGGTCTGAGAGCCAGAAATCTTGCTTGTTTGTAGGTGACCAAATACTTATTTTCCACCATAATTTGCAAATAAATTCATTAAAAATCCTACAATGTGATTTTCTGGATTTTTTTTTCTCATTTTGTCTGTCATAGTTGAAGTGTACCTCTGATGAAAATTACAGACCTCTCTCGTCTTTTTAAGTGGGAGAACTTGCACAATTGGTGGCTGACTAAATACTTTTTTGCCCCACTGTATAAAGTTGTGGCAAAATGGCTTAAGGACAACAAAGTCAAGGTATTGGAGTGGCCATCACAAAGCCCTGACCTCAATCCCATCGAGAATTTTTGGGCAGAACTTGATAAGCGTGTGTGAGTAAGGAGGCCTACATCCTGACTCAGTTACACCAGCTCTGTCAGGAGGAATGGGCCAAAATTCACCCAACTTATTGTGGGAAGCTTTTGGAAGGCTACCCGAAATGTTTGACCCAAGTTAAACAATTTAAAGGCAATGCTACCAAATACTAATTGAGTGTATGTAAACTTCTGACCCACTGGGAATGTGATGAAGGAAATAAAATCTGAAATAAATCATTCTCTCTACTATTATTCTGACATTTCACATTCTCAAAATAAAGTGGTGATCCTAACTGACCTAAGACATTGCATTTTTAATTGGATTAAATGTCAGGAATTGTGAAAAACTGTGTTTAAATGTATTTGGCTAAGGTGTATGTAAACTTCCGACTTCACTGTATATTATTTGACTCTTCTACTTTCTTTCATTCTGCACATAAACAATATGTTTTATTGTCACATACACCAGTTAGGTGCAGTGAATCAATCAATCAATCAATCAATTTTATTTTATATAGCCCTTCGTACATCAGCTAATATCTCGAAGTGCTGTACAGACACCCAGCCTAAAACCCCAAACAGCTAGTAATGCAGGTGTAGAAGCACGGTGGCTAGGAAAAACTCCCTAGAAAGGCCAAAACCTAGGAAGAAACCTAGAGAGGAACCAGGCTATGAGGGGTGGCCAGTCCTCTTCTGGCTGTGCCGGGTGGAGATTATAACAGAACTATGCCAAGATGTTCAAAAATGTTCATAAGTGACAAGCATGGTCAAATAATAATCATGAATAATTTTCAGTTGGCTTTTCATAGCCGATCATCAAGAGTTGAAAAACAACAGGTCTGGGACAGGTGGCGGTTCCATAACCGCAGGCAGAACTGCTGAAACTGGAATAGCAGCAAGGCCAGGCGGACTGGGGACAGCAAGGAGTCACCACGGGCGGCAGTCCCGACGCATGGTCCTAGGGCCCAGGTCCTCCGAGAGAAAGAAAGAGAGAAGGAGAAAATTTGTGAAATGTGTTGTTTTACAGGGCCGCCATAGTAGTACGTCACCCCTGGAGCAAATTAGGGCCTTGTTCAAGGGCACATCAGCAGGTTGTCTGTGGATCTCTCCATGTGTCTGTGGTAGGAGGTGTGGGTCTGCTGGTTCTCTCTGGATCTCTTCATGTGTCTGTGGTAGGAGGGGTGGGTCTGCTAGTTTTCTATGGATCTCTCCATGTGTCTGTGGTAGGAGGGGTGGGTCTGCTGGTTCTCTCTGGATCTCTTCATGTGTCTGTGGTAGGAGGGGTGGGTCTGCTAGTTTTCTATGGATCTCTCCATGTGTCTGTGGTAGGAGGGGTGGGTCTGCTGGTTCTCTCTGGATCTCTTCATGTGTCTGTGGTAGGAGGGGTGGGTCTGCTAGTTTTCTATGGATCTCTCCATGTGTCTGTGGTAGGAGGGATGGGTCTGCTAGTTTTCTATGGATCTCTCCATGTGTCTGTGGTAGGAGGGGTGGGTCTGCTAGTTTTTTATGGATCTCTCCATGTGTCTGTGGTAGGAGGGGTGGGTCTGCTAGTTTTCTATGGATCTCTCCATGTGTCTGTGGTAGGAGGGGTGGGTCTGCTAGTTTTCTATGGATCTCTCCATGTGTCTGTGGTAGGAGGGGTGGGTCTGCTAGTTTTCTATGGATCTCTCCATGTGTCTGTGGTAGGAGGGATGGGTCTGCTAGTTTTCTATGGATCTCTCCATGTGTCTGTGGTAGGAGGGGTGGGTCTGCTAGTTTTCTATGGATCTCTCCATGTGTCTGTGGTAGGAGGTGTGGGTCTGTTAGTTTTCTATGGATCTCTCCATGTGTCTGTGGTAGGAGGGGTGGGTCTGCTAGTTTTCTATGGATCTCTCCGTGTGTCTGTGGTAGGAGGGATGGGTCTGCTAGTTTTCTATGGATCTCTCCATGTGTCTGTGGTAGGAGGGGTGGGTCTGCTAGTTTTCTATGGATCTCTCCTTGTGTCTGTGGTAGGAGGTGTGGGTCTGCTGGTTTTCTATGGATCTCTCCATGTGTCTGTGGTAGGAGGTGTGGGTCTGCTAGTTTTCTATGGATCTCTCCATGTGTCTGTGGTAGGAGGGATGGGTCTGCTAGTTTTCTATGGATCTCTCCATGTGTCTGTGGTAGGAGGGGTGGGTCTGCTAGTTTTCTATGGATCTCTCCATGTGTCTGTGGTAGGAGGGGTGGGTCTGCTGGTTATCTCCGTGTGTCTGTGGTAGGAGGGATGGGTCTGCTGGTTCTCTCCATGTGTCTGTGGTAGGAGGGGTGGGTCTGCTAGTTTTCTAGTGACAGTTCACATTTGAGAGTAGGCTTGGTTTTGTCTTCCGGGATATACAGTACCAGTCTAAAGTTTGGACACCTACTCATTCCAGGGGTTTCCTTTATTTTTACTATTTTCTACATTGTAAAATAATAGTGTAGACATCAAAACTATGAAATAACACATATGGAATCATGTAGTAACCAAAAAGAGTGTGCAAAGCTGTCATCAAGGCAAAGGGTGGCTACTTTGAATAATCTCAAATATATTCTGATTTGTTTAACACTTTTTTGGTTATTACATGATTCCATGTGTTATTTCATAGTTTTGATGTCATCACTATTATTCTACAATGTAGAAAATACACCTACTGGAATGAGTAGGTGTGTCCAGACCTTTGACTGGGACTGTATATATACAGTGGGGAGAACAAGTATTTGATACACTGCCGATTTTGCCGATTTTCCTACTTACAAAGCATGTAGAGGTCTGTCATTTTTATCATAGGTACACTTCAACTGTGAGAGATGGAATCTAAAACAAAAATCCAGAAAATCACATTGTATGATTTTTAAGTAATTAATTTGCATTTTATTGCATGACATATGTATTTGATACATCAGAAAAGCAGAACTTAATATTTGGTACAGAAACCTTTGTTCGCAATTACAGAGATCATACGTTTCCTGTAGTTCTTGACCAGGTTTGCACACACTGCAGCAGGGATTTTGGCCCACTCCTCCATACAGACCTTCTCCAGATCCTTCAGGTTTCAGGGCTGTCGCTGGGCAATACGGACTTTCAGCTCCCTCCAAAGATTTTCTATTGGGTTCAAGTCTGGAGACTGGCTAGGCCACTCCAGGACCTTGAGATGCTTCTTACGGAGCCACTCCTTAGTTGCCCTGGCTGTGTGTTTCGGGTCGTTGTCATGCTGTAAGACCCAGCCACGACCCATCTTCAATGCTCTTACTGAGGGAAGGAGGTTGTTGGCCAAGATCTCGCGATACATGGCCCCATCCATCCTCCCCTCGATACGGTGCAGTCGTCCTGTCCCCTTTGCAGAAAAGCATCCCCAAAGAATGATGTTTCTACCTCCATGCTTCATGGTTGGGATGGTGTTCTTGGGGTTGTACTCATCCTTCTTCTTCCTCCAAACACGGCGAGTGGAGTTTAGATCACCTACCAACCAGTAAGCCTTGTGCAGGTCTACAATTTTAGCCCTGATGTCCTTACACAGCTCTCTGGTCTTGGCCATTGTGGAGAGATTGGAGTCTGTTTGATTGAGTGTGTGGACAGGTGTCTTTTATACAGGTAACGAGTTCAAACAGGTGCAGTTAATACAGGTAATGAGTGGAGAACAGGAGGGCTTCTTAAAGAAAAACTAACAGGTCTGTGAGAGCCCGGAATTCTTACTGGTTGGTAGGTGATCAAATACTTATGTCATGCAATAAAATGCTAATTAATTACTTAAAAATCATACAATGTGATTTTCTGGATTTTTGTTTTAGATTCCGTCTCTCACAGTTGAAGTGTACCTATGATAAAAATTACAGACCTCTACATGCTTTGTAAGTAAGAAAACCTGCAAAATCGGCAGTGTATCAAATACTTGTTCTCCCCACTGTATATCTGGGTAAATCTTGTTAGGAGTAGAACGGTTCGGTCAGAGTTCAATATGATTTTTTGTCCTACATTCCACCTTGATCATCAGATCTTCAGCAGACCCATTTCCAAAAACTAAGTTGTTTGTACTTTCAAATAATATTCCTTTCATCAAAACTCCATTGTGTACACTGGTGTGCTACAACTTTGAGCTAAAGCATCTTAATACATGGCTGCTCTGTAAAAGGGAAGTCAGATGTGTGTGTACCTGGAGCATCTATAAGGGGAACTTTTCCCATAGCAGCACTGAAGCGGCAGTGCTTACCTGGACTTGTCTGTTTCAAGTAGCTTAAACCAAGAAAAATCTAGAGACAGACACTATTTTCAATGGGTTTTAATTACAAATTCATTAACAACAAAGTTTTCATACCAAAACAAAAAGGACGTCAATCAAAAATATGGATCTGTAGACAAGCAGTTTGAAACAAGTGCTCAGTACATGGGGATGATGTAGGGAATGTAGAGACATGACTCTGGCTAGATCCCAAACTGCTTCCTTTGTTCACCCAAGGCCTCATGACTGCTGAGAACAGTGTATGGATGGGCTGGGTAGGTCTCGGGCTATCTATAGTGCTGAGAACAGTGTATGGATGGGCTGGGTAGGTCTCGGGCTATCTATAGTGCTGAGAACAGTGTATGCATGGGCTGGGTAGGTCTCGGGCTATCTATCCTGCTGAGAACAGTTTATGGATGGGCTGGGTAGGTCTCGGGCTATCTATACTGCTGAGAACAGTGTATGGATGGGCTGGGTAGGTCTCTGGCTATCTATAGTGCTGAGAGATGTCCAGTCCTTGGAGATCAGTGATCATAGAGTTAAGAAATCAAGGAAAATATGTAAGAACGCTGGTTGGCACGACCTACAAAAAGGAAACTGGGGTATGCTGTCATTGGCTAACCTGCACCATTTCTCCCTTGCCTGGTTAGCCGTTGTAGTGGATGCTGATTGGATGACGGTATGAAAGTTTGATCTAATTAGTGACTTAGTTCTTTTTCTTGCCCTTGCTGGGAGCCTTGGCTGGCATTACCGTGGGAACGGCTGCCTGGTACAGAGCAGCAGACACTTTGTTGATGTAGTAGAGGGCGAACAGAGAGAATATCAGACTGGAGAGAGAACAAAATAAAACAGTCAGCACAGCAACAGCACAATATGGTTTGAAAAAAAAAAAACTTCACCTCAAATTCATTGATAATAGTAGTACTGTTATCATCATCATTACTATTATTTTTTCCTATAAGATTTTATTTGATCAACAATACAAAACATACACAAACAAACGACGACATCATACAAACATCAACTACATCACTCCTGCCCAGACCCACCAGCCCTCACCCCCTTATCACTTTCTGCACATGGCCTCAAACAGCACACATTTGTTTCTCCGTCACCCGCGCACTTTCAATTCTTAGATCCTAAAGCATTTGACCGTTCCATTGCGTGAACGACAGATGATTGGTTGATTTCCAGTTGAAGTATATGTTTTTTTTAAATGATTGATGAGAAAAGTGTTGTCCTACCCATTGGGTATCTCACTGCACCCTCATATGCCATGTCTTTAAATATGCAGACAGACTAATTAAAAGCTAATTTACATTGTAATACTTCTGAGCCATCTTTCCAACTCCACCCATAACTTTTGGATTTTATAACATTTCCAGAAGGTCATGAATTATTGAGTCATTAGTAGTTTTACGCTTTAGACATCTCTGCTGTTGTCCTGTAGAATTTGTGAATTTTGTCTCTTGTATAATAAATTCAATACATGCATTTATGCTGGATTAAGCATTCATTTTAGTTAACTGTAATGTCATTAGTTTTGTTCCAACATTACTTCCATCTTGTGTCAATATCAGTTATTTTTTAAATCTTGGTTCCAATAGTTTCTATTTTTTTCCAAGAGATTGTCAGTTGGATAGGCTCTCTGCTATTCCATAAGTCCTTCATTTCATCACTGAGTTCAGTTGTCAAGAGAGTTTCTGTGTTTGGTGCGCCTGGGTTTGTCAGTAGTCTGTGAGTTCATACTTACCATGTGGTGACACACACACGGTGCACCAGCCCAGAGGCAAACAGAGAGAGGCACAGGCACACCAGGACTGGTGGAGAGGAGAGAAATGAACACCCATTAAAACAGGACTGTGTGCGTGCTGAGCCGCTATACTATTCAGATGCACCCATACACATGACAAGAGGCTCAGTGAATGTGTGTGAAACACAGGAAATAGATTCTGTGCATCACTCTGTAGTTGTGAAGACAGACTTACTCTCTGGGAAGATCTTGACCTGGAATCCCTTGCCGAAGATGAGGTTTTCCAGGTTATTGAAGGCCTGATTGGAGAAAGGGTTAAGGAGGGAAACACACAGTGGGAGAGAAGAGACACCTAATGTGGTGGCTTCATTAGACCTTTAGACGTTCAGTGATCCTTACTGTATTTATTTATCCCCTTACTGTATTTATGTATCCCTTTACTGTATTTATTTATCCCTTTACTGTATTTATTTATTTGTCTTGCTCCTTTGCACCCCAGTATCTCTACTTGCACATTCATCACTCCAGTGTTTAATTTCTATGTTGTAATTCCTTCGCACACATGGCCTATTTATTGCCTTACCTCCCTTATCTTACCTCATTTGCACACACTGTATATAGATTTTTTTTCCTACTGTATGTTTGTTTATTCCATGTGTAACTCTGTGTTGTTGTATGTGTCGAACTGCTTTGCTTTAGCCTTGGCCAGGTCGCAGTTGTAAATGAGAACTTGTTCTCAACCAGCCTACCTGGTTAAATAAAGGTGAAATAAAAAAATAAAAAATCCTGCCACCATGACTCACAGTGCTGCATGTGGACTATAGAACCAACCAACTGACTGTCTGCTTCCATCACTTGGGAACTCAAGGGAGCACAGAACATAAACAAAATACTTTAGCTGTCTGGCTTTACAAACAGCTTACTCTGACAAGTTTAAAACCCTAAGCCTATCGGAGGTCTACCTAGATTGCATTGTATGCAGTGCTGCTATGTTGTGGTGTGTTTTGGTGTAAAGAGGATACAGTGAGGGAGCAGATGAAGAGGACAGAGCCCAGGAAGCCTCCCAGGATGGTGAGCAACTCTGTAGAGCCCAGCTGTCTGCTGAACATCTGCATCCCAGCAAACACCAACACAGAGAACAGACTGGACAGAACCAGGGATGTGCCTGTGTTCACCGCTGGAGGGAGGGGAGAGGCAGATTACACATAGTTTGTGACAGTAGTAGAACAATCATCTAAGGGGCTGCAGCTGGACTGAAGATGCCAGATTCTAACAGAATAATAATATCAACAATTGGGTTTATATTTAATCTTTGAGTGACAGAAACATAAAATAACTAGCCTATACGAAACATTTCACTGCATCCTAACAGCAATCTTTACGCCACGTCAGTGTACACTCTTGAAAGATTCCGTGTGGAAACACCCTCTCTCGAATAATGAAAATACCTAGCTAGGTAGCTACAAGAGAACTTTATCATACATTTTGACAACACAGCCTACCTACCGTTAAACTGAAGAAATATATATATTGTTGGCAAGTGTATTCTGCACAAAATAGCTACGTAACTAACAAAGTTAGCAATGAATGGCAAGCCTACCGTTACACAGCTAGCTATCGTTAGCTAGATACCTTTACGTTTGCCATCCCTCAATACATATTTTCAACGCACAAACATTGATCAAAATTAAACAGTAGCCTTGCAGAACTTACCCATGTTTTAATATTTAAGCAATAATTACGTTTTTGACACAAAAGATCATGCGTTTCGATATCCTTTCAAAACACAGGCAGCTCCAGGACCAAGCTCCGTTTCTGCTACCCGGAACCGGTGAGAGGTGGCACACGTAGGAGTCGAATGTGAAGTGCCAATCAGATTCTAGCAACGCAAAAAGTGGGTCAAGACTGACACACCCACTGGACACATTTTTCAAAGGGTGTTTATGAAATAAATACTAGATTACACAGGTAAAATACTTTAATCGTAAAAAAATAAGAATAACACTGACATATAGGGGTGTAGCTACCATCAGATATCACCACATTATAGATGAATTTCAAAAGCATCTTAAAAGGAAGGAATGGTTTACTCTACAATGAAATACAAAACAAACTGGGATAGCTACAGCTTGATAAAACATTATTATTTAGGTTAACGTTTTAAAAAGGTGGTACTAAAATCCTATGGTACACAGGACCATTTAGCATGGTGAAGAGAAAGATGGTTACTTGTGTCTATACATTCAGCGTAGCAATTAGGATCACTACGCTGGAGTTTTTAGAAATCGTCCTCTCTGCCTTGGTACATACAGTAGCTCTGTTTCCATCTACAACGTCCACAGTCCACACAACCATTGAATCCTGAAACACAGACCATAGCTTAAAATAAATAAATAAAATAATCTTACTATTGATGGATAGATAGAGAAGGGTGTGTGTCAAAAGTCAGAAGGCCAGATTCGAACCTATGCTGTCACCGTATCGGATACTGCAGCTACGACCACCCACATCTTAACCAGCTCTTTTGTCTTTGTCACTACGATCACCATCCAACATCACTTACATCCGATATGTCTCCTTGACACTGTTGAACAGTCACAATGTGTCACACACTTGGACAGCTGTGTACAAGTGCTGGGAAGGATGGACACTACATTCCAGACCGAACATCGATGTGAAACACTGCTCTCGGTTATAGTGGCTTCTTCTTCAGTCCGAACACTGCGATGAAGAGTAGGATCTCCACAAACGCAGGGAGAACACTACAGGAGATAGAGATGATGGCAGCATTATAAGCAAAGCATCAACCTGCACGAGGCAAAAATGACCCAAATAACTCCAGGACACACACACACACACACGATGTATGTATGTCTCTGTCTGTCTGTCACACACAGACACACGATGTCTGTCGGTCTGTCTGTCTGTCACACACACACAAACCTGCAGAAGGCAAAAATAAGCCAGTATGTCCAACACTCCCATCTCTGGAAGACAAAGAAAGACAGGGAGACGGATGCACTGCAGTGGACAGCCAACGCTGGAGGAGACGTCAGTCAGGGAAACAAAACCTCTGAGAATCACACACACACACACACACACACACACACACACACACACACACACACACACACACACACACACACACACACACACACACACACACACACACACACACACACACACACACACACACACACACACACACACACACACACACACTGACCTGCAGAAAGCAAGGATCCACCAGTATATTTCACATGCCCATTGTTCAAACAGAAAGAACAGTAGAGCCACAGAGGCACTGGCATGGGCTGCAGTCGCTAGTGTGTGGATGGAGAGATGGATGAATGGATGGTGTATGGGGAGGGAGTCCTGAGTCAGGGAATCTTAACCAAACCAATAAAAAGATTACTTCCTCAACCTTATATCTGTGCCCATATTAACGTCTCCTTGCTGATCTGAAAGAAGGGTATAACTTCCTGCATATTGCTTACATCTATCGATTCCCTCCCATGTTCTTCACTACTCCTGGAGAGTCACACTGTGTGCAGGCTTTCATTCTTGCCCAGCACCAACACTCAGCTACTCAACAAAACATCAAGACCTTGAGTAGCCTACTTGTTGATGTGACTGGCCACGCAAAATTAGGACTAGGCAAGAACGAAAGCAAACTGTAGTTCTCCAGGACTAGGACTGGTGACCACTGCTGTACTATGCATTATGTGTACTTTGGTAATGTACAGGGTTTTGTGGAAGAGTTTTGAGAACATGTAAAGGATACAGAGGAGGCCCTGGGTGCAGTTGAACATAGACACACCAGAGAAGAAGCCAGCCAGCTCTATAGCAAACAGACCCATGGTGACTGACAACGCTACCACCAACCTAGAAGAGAGAGACAGAGAAAGATAGAGAGGAGAGAAAGATAGAGGAGAGAAAGATAGAGGGAGACAAGTGATTTCTCAAAACCTATAGCAATTATTTTTGGATAGACTGTGTGTGTGCAGGGTTAGGAGTCCTGTCCTGGGTGAAAGATGCTTACTTGGTGTCCTCCTTGTCGTATTGGTCCTGTGTGAAATCCAAAGGCAGGCAAGCTTCAACATTGTTCTCCTGTGGGACAATGAGTATGATTACTTCAGAGATAGATCTATACAGTATCACTAGATTCTGAGCACGGTTGAGACACAATATATTATAGACGAGCATGTTGATGATCTCGTGAACAACAACTGGTGTCTTCTAGATGCCAGATACAGACATGAGACATGTCACACACAGAGGATATGGTTTGTCCAGAACCTTGCCAGTACTCAGAACTCGTGAACATACCCGTGACCAGAAAATGGTGATGACGATGACGAGGTGAGCAGTGAGAGTCAGGAATCGAGCCGGGACCAGGCTGCTGACTGCAGACATTGCTCCAGCAAAGATGTGCCTGTATGGGTACTATGGTACCTAGAATAAAGAGGCGGAATAGGGAAACGTTGACAAGTAACGTTAATGTTGCCAATAGAAACAACAAAATCCGTGTGTTGACTTGAGCCTGCTACAATGCAACACAATATTGGCTGTAAATGTTAGCTAGACTACTAACGTTAACGTTAAGACTACACAAATGAATATTAACAGCACTTTATTTACAATGTGTAGACTAAGTAACGTTACTATTTGCAAATGTATAAGCTAATTTATCCGCACACTCACCTTGATAGTGCTAACTTAGCTAGCTAATGTACCCAATACAGGACATACGACGTTGTTCAACTCGTTAGTCAATATTTGAAGCCAAAAACTAGCCACATTTGATGATTTATTTACCATTAATTGAAACAATTGTGTCTAGGACTAGAAACAACAGACGCTTCAGCTGCAGGCATGGCTTAGCTCGTTGCTACAACAACTTACATCTGGGGTGCGTTCAAGAACATCGGGTTCCGTTAACGATTTAGGACGGAAACAGACGAGTTGAGGATGAGGAACGCTTCTTCGTGAACGTGTCATTTTAGTAGCGTTTTATAATCTCACATCGTCATCTAGTGGCAAGAATAAAATCCAATGTTATTGGTCACATACACATATTTAGCAGATGTTATTTCGGGTGTAGCGAAGGTCTCCCACTCAGAAGTATGAGATGAGATGGGGAGGGAGGCGGGGGTAGGTTGACCTCAGGTCTCCCCACTGGAAGCCGGAGGTAGGGGGAGCAGGGGAATCTATGAAATAGCGCACCTCTAACTTTGTACAGTACTAATGCAATTAGTAAAATCATTCACACTACGAAATGCTACCAAATAAACCACAATTCATTCATAATACTGTGAATACTATATAGTATCACAGACATATTGTTGCATTTTTTTCTGGTGTGCGCGAAATTGTTAAGAATAAAATAAAACCAGTCTGCACACCACCAAGGTAAATTGGTTTAGTCTTGACTCTTGGTTGACAGTGTTGGGGGATGGGTAATGTATTGATGCTCGAGTGACAAATCAACCCAAATGTGTTTCTATTTGTCTTTGTAACTTATTTTTGTTATTTATGTGTCTTATTTTTGTATATATTTGTATAGTTTTAAATGTTATGTTTATTTATTTGTGTTGTTCCAAATGTCAGAATAAAAATGACAGTTAGTGTAGAATGGTGCTTTTGGAGGGGGGGGGGTCGCCCAGGGAGCCATACAAGCTAGAACCGCCACTGCACACGCACACACACACAGATAGCGGGAGAGAGAGAGCATTTGAACCTGTTTCACTCAGCAGAAATCACCACGCACGCTCTATCCCCCACTATTGAACATTACCTTATCAGCGCGAGCCCAGTGGAAAGGGACAGAAGTCAACGCTGCGCACTCCAGACCATATGCATCCGGTCAGACTATTGTGCGACAGCCTATACCTAGGCTACATATGGTTGATTGACCAAACTTTTAACATTTTTCTTTATTCACCCTAGGACAACATATTTGAATATATTACTAGGCCTAGGCTACGATTGTGAATTTGACAGACGCATCAACATTCGCAACATCAACATGACAGACGCATCTACATTCAACATCAACACCGCGTTTTGATCCTAAAGGATGGCTGAAGCAGAACTACAGGCGTTTACGTCTATGATGGACGCACTCGTTCAAATCAGCGTAAGTGTGGTGATGGTTAATTAGACCTATTTGTTTACCATAAATGTGATGTGGAGACTGGAGCCTATTTTGTTATTCTGTAGGCCACCAGACCGAGGCTATAGCAAACATAAATGTGGTAAGGTTACCTGTATTTCAACTCGCCGTTCAGAGAGAAATGCCTCAGCTAAGCTATATATATATAATGTTATTAATATTGCATAATGTTTTTAGTTAAACTGTGTTTTCAGCACGCCACGTAGGCTAGCCTACATAAGATATAGAGGCCTTCACATCCGTTTTGGTATCAACATTTCATCATCCTTCATACATTATTCTTAGGCTATATTTTTCTTCAATGTGAAATGGTCTGCTTTTGTTATTAGATTGACTAAAATTGAACCAGACATTCATCAATAAGTCTGAGCTATAAATTAGAAATGGGTGGTATTTGGCTCCAACACTTTGGCTTGACGCCAGCGGCTGGTCACTCTCGGCTGGTTATTGACACACCTAGCTATGAGGTAAAGGGTGAAAGGAGGATTAAATGGATAGCCAATATATATATTTTTGAAGCCTATCGGTCGAATGCGTACCCCCGCGTGCACAGACAAAAACAAGGGGTCCGATGATATGATTTGCTATCTCGCAACACGGTGAGCAGGGAACGGATGATGTTTGTCGCCATAGAAACGGTATTCAGGGAGCGCCAGCACGCGGCGGCGGTGGTCCTGGCTCTCGCGCAACATAGGTGCAGAAAGGACCCGCTGACACCGACTATTCTGCCGAGCCAGGGAAAGAAAAAACATTGATAGAGGAGAGAGAGAGGTGTAGTCATTCTTATCGAAGCCTAGTCGATGTGAATGCTATTTTCCCGGTAGCCAGTAGCCTTGGCCTGTCATGAATCCCATTGAAATGTCCATAGCCGGCCTAGGGAAGGTGAAGTCGGCTAGGCCTTGCCCGGTAATATAGCCTATTTTGTGCGTTGAAATCCAATTTAATGTAATTAATTGTTCCCATAAAATTAATCTCTTCTCACCATCATGGTGGCTTGTCTTAACTGAACTGAGGAAGGTTAGAAGCAACTAGTCCTACAACAAAGCTATAGATAGAAGGATCTATTACTCCTCTATACTGGGTTTACATCATGCTGTTGGCCAGACAGCTGGACTGAAGTGATTAGACTCATATTTAAGGAGACTGGCTGTAGCGCCTTAGTCAGCCCTGGCCTGGGTATTTATACACACACACACCTGCTTTCTCCTTTCATGTGTCCAACATAAATTCTAAACCAGGAATGGTTAAATAATGTAAGATGCTGTTTCTCTCTCCCTCTCTCTCATCTCGTTCTCTCTCTCTCTCCTCTATTTAGAGCAGTTAAGTTATTCCTCTGCCTCATTCTCACTCCTGTTTTCACTTCCCCCTCTTTCCCCTCACACCCTCTCCCCTGCTCACTCACCCTTTATTTGCTTCCCCCCTCCCTGCTCCTCTAACTCCTCTCCCCGTCTCTCTTCTATCTCCAACCCCTTATCCCCCCTCCCTCTCTCGTCCTCCAGTCTAACATGAAGAGTATGGAGCGGGAGCTGCATTGCCCGGTGTGTACTGAGATGGTGAAGCAGCCCATCATCCTGCCGTGCCAGCACAGTGTGTGTCTGCTGTGTGCTGCTGAGGTGTTAATCCAGAGAGGATACCCTCCCCCAGACCTCCCCCCAGAGCCCAACTCCCCGGCTGCCTCCCCCAACACACGCTCCCCGCGCGGGGCACGCAGACCCCCGCCCAAGACCACCGACCGCCTGGACCGCGTCCTCAGACCAGGTGGGTTAACGTGTGTGTGAATGCTGATGTCGATCTCACTTGTGTGCCAGTGCCTGCAGATGAGAGTGACATCATCATCAGATCAGCATCTGACTTTGTTTTACTGGCCAATGAAGATGGTTCATACCAGAGCCATATATATACTGTATATACACTACCATTCAAAAGTTTGGGGTCACTTAGAAATGTCCTTGTTTTTGAAAGAAAAGCACGTTTTTTGTCCATTACAATAACATCAAATTGATCAGAAATAGAGTGTAGACATTGTTAATGTTTTAAATGACTATTGTAGCTGGAATCGGCAGATTTTTTATGGAATATCTACATAGGCGTACAGAGGCCCATTATCGGCAACCATCACTCCTGTGTTTCAATAGCACGTTGTGTTAGCTAATCCAAGTTTATCCTTTTAAAAGGCTAATTGATCATTAGAAAACCCTTTTGCAATTATGTTAGCACAGCTAAAAACTGTTGTCCTGATTAAATATACAATAAAACTGACCTTCTTTAGACTAGTTGAGTATCTGGAGAATCAGCATTTGTGGGTTCGATTACAGGCTCAAAATGTCCAGAAACAAAGAACCTTCTGAAACTCGTCAAGTCTATTCTTGTTCTGAGAATAGACTTGACGAGTGCACAACTGAGCAAGATGACAAGTACATTAGAGTGTCCAGTTTGAGAAACAGACACCTCACAAGTCCTCAACTGGCAGCTTCATTAAATAGTACACGCAAAACACCAGTCTCAACGTCAACAGTGAAGAGGCGACTCCGGGATGCTGGCCATCTAGGCGGAGTTGCAAAAAAAAGCCATATCTCAGACTGGCCAATAAAAATAAAAGATTAAGATGGGCAAAAGAGCACAGACACTGGACAGAGGAACTCTGCCTAGAAGGAAGCATGAATACCACCTCTACCTTGTCAAAACACAACTGATTGGCTCAAACACATTAAGAAGGAAATAAATTCCACACATTAACTTTTAATAAAGCACACCTGTTAATTGAAATGCATTCCAGGTGACTACCTCATGAAACTGGTTGAGAGAATGCCAAGAGTGTGCAAAGCTGTCATCAAGGCTAAGGGTGGCTACTTTGAAGAATCTCAAATATTAAATATATAAGTGTGTAGTATATATAGTGTTATTTCATAGTTTTGATGTCTTCACTATTATTCTACATTGTAGAAAATAGTAAAAATAAAGAAAAACCCTTGAATGAGTAGGCGTGTCTATACTTCTGACTGGTACTGTATATCAAACAGGTCGGCCAGGTTTTAGAACATCTGCCATGTTAGCGTATTTATTTTCTAAATGTTGATGATGTAACAATACGAGAGCTCCTCCTACAGTTCCCTATGAAATGACCCGCTGTAAACAAACAAAACAGAACTGCGAATTTAAAATAAGTTTTTATTGATTACCATTCTGCATAATGTGCATCCAAGTCTGTACAGTGTTGGTGTGTCTTCGTTGGTTTTGAAAACTATCTGAAATAAAAAACACAATTTGGAAGTGTCAATTATTACTTAGCAATCGCTACAGTTGACTTCGGAAGTTTACATACACCTTAGCCAAATACATCTAAACTCAGTTTTTCACAATTCCTGACATTTAATCCTAGTAAAAATTCCCTGTCTTAGGTCAGTTAGGATCACCACTTTATTTTAAGAATGTGAAATGTCAGAATAATAGTAGAGAGAATTATTTATTTCAGCTTTTATTTCTTTCATCACATTCCCAGTGGGTCAGAAGTTTACATACACTCAATTAGTATTTGGTAGCATTGCCTTTAAATTGTTTAACTTGGGTCAAACGTTTTGGGTAGCCTTCCACAAGCTCCCACAATAAGTTGGGTGAATGTTGGCCCATCTCTCCTGACCGAGCTGGTGTAACTGAGTCAGGTTTGTAGGCCTCCTTGCTCGCACACGCTTTTTCAGTTCTTCCCACACATTTTCTATGGGATTGAGGTCAGGGCTTTGTGATGGCAACTCCAATACCTTGACTTTGTTGTCCTTAAGCCATTTTGCCACAACTTTGGAAGTATGCTTGGGGTCATTGCTGTTGTTCTGAGATTGATTTGCACTTTTCGCACCAAATTACATCCATCTCTAGGAGACAGAACGTGTCTCCTTCTTGAGCGGTATGGCGGCTGCGTGGTCCCATGGTGTTTATACTTGCGTACTATTGTTTGTTCAGATGAACGTGGTACCTTCAGGCATTTGGAAATTGCTCCCAAGGATGAACCAGACTTGTGGAGGTCTACAACTTGTTTTCTGAGGTCTTTGCTGATTTCTTTTGATTTTCCCATGATGTCAAGCAAAGAGGCACTGAGTTTGAAGGAGGCCTTGAAATACATCCACAGGTACACCTACAATTAACTCAAATTATGTCAATTAGCCTATCAGAAGCTTCTAAAGCCATGACATCATTTTCAGGAATTTTCCAAGCTTTTTAAAAGCACAGTCAACTTAGTGTATGTAAACTTCTGACCCACTGGAATTGTGATACAGTGAATTATAAGTGAAATAATCTGCTTGTAAACAATTGTTGAACAAATTACTTGTGTCATGCACAAAGTAGATGTCCTAACCGACTTGCCAAAACTATAGTTTGTTAATTTAACAAGACATTTGTGGAGTGGTTGAAAAACGAGTTTTAATGACTCCAACCTAAGTGTATGTAAACTTCCAACTTCAACTGTATGTAGGAGAAAGAGGTGCTCTCAGAAATTTCAACTGCAATGGCTCAACTCTCTATATACACAGCGTATACTAAACATTAGGAACCCCCTTTTGCCCTCAGAACAGCCTTAAATTCAAGGTGTCGAAAGCATTTCACTTGGATGCTGGCCCTTGTTGACTCCAATGCTTTCCACAGTTGTGTCAAGTTGGCTGGATGTCCTTTGGGTGGTGGAACATTCTTGATACACACAGGAAACTGTTCAGCGTAAAAACCCAGAAACGTTTCAGTTCTTGACACAAACTGGTGCGCCTGGCTCCTACTACCATACCCTGTTCAAAGGCACTTAAATATTTTGTCTTGTCCATTCACCCTCTGGATGGCACACACACACAATCCATGTCTCAATTGTCTCAAGGATTACAATCCTTATTTAACCGGTCTCCTCCCCTTCATCTACACTGATTGAAGTGGATTTAACAAGTGACATCAATAAGGGATCATAGCTTTCACCTGGATTCACCTGGTCAGTCTATGTCAGGGAATGAGCAGGTGTTGTTCATGTTTTGTAGATGCATTGTATAGGACTGGTTCATGCATCACAACACTTCAAAGACATGAAATGTTCATATGATATATTTATTATTTATGTTGAGAGAGAGAGTTGAGGGGCAGTAGAGTGTGTGTGTGTGTGTGTGTTTGAACTAGCAGGTGTTCTAGGTGTGAAGCAGTAGTTTCTGTCTGTGTCAGCATGTAGTGTGCAGTGCAGTCAGGGGATAGAAAAGTATGTCTCTAGTTCTATCAAACTGTGATGGAACTATCACACTCATACTGATTACTTTCTGTCTCACACTGTCTCCTCTCTCCCTCTCCAAACCTCCCCCCTCCTCCCCCACCTCTCAGGTTTTGGGACGTACCCCGGGCGTCGTCGTAAGGACATGTCTCCTGCCCCCATGCTGTTCCCCTGTCCGTCCTGTCACAAGGAGGTGGAGCTGGGGGAGAGAGGACTGACCGATTGCCTCAGGAATCTCACCTTGGAACGCATCGTAGAGAGGTACACACACACACACACACACACACACACACACACACACACACACACACACACACGTAGAGAGAGTTGCTCACTTACTTACAGAGGAATGTAGGTTCTGAACCAATCCTGCAGGAAATAAAGATCAGCACAGAAAGAAGGAAAAGTCAATAGTGCTTTATAAATGGGACAGAAAATCATTGGTTTTGGTACGGGGAGAACCCCCCCTCTCCTGAAGCAGAGCCTAACGAGCTGAGTGTGTGGGAACTGGGAAGCTGAGGTGACTTCATAATTCACACAAACATCAAATGGACTTTCTGAACAACAAGTTGAGGTTCTGAACGCTTCAAGAGACAAACACATAGACATTGTGATTCTCATAAATAGCCTCCTTTCCTTGTTTCCTTTCCTTCATTAGTAGTGATCTGAAAGAGAGGAAGAGAGGAGGCCTTTGTAGACTACTGAGATTCACGTAGAGAAGGGAAGAGAGAGGGGATGGAAGAGAGATTTGGGAGAGGTATAGGGAGAGAGTGGGAAAGAATTGGGATGAAAGAGAGAGAGAGAGGGGGAAAGAATTGGGATGAAAGAGAGAGAGAGAGGGGGAAAGAATTGGGATGAAAGAGAGAGAGAGAGGGGGAAAGAATTGGGATGAAAGAGAGAGAGAGAGGGGGAAAGAATTGGGATGAAAGAGAGAGAGAGAGGGGGAAAGAATTGGGATGAAAGAGAGAGAGAGAGGGGGAAAGAATTGGGATGAAAGAGAGAGAGAGAGGGGGAAAGAATTGGGATGAAAGAGAGAGAGAGGGGGAGGGAGAATGTCCATTGTTGTTTGAGACGCAGCAGCAGCAGTTTGAGAGGAGTCTGCTGCAGCTGCTCTCTCTCTCCCCTGGAGGCTGGGTTGTCTCTGTCAGTAAAGCGTGACTGGGCATGTTGAGAGTCCATAGCTCACTGGAAGTAGAAACAGTGCAGTCTGCAGGAACACAGAACACAGCTGAAGGATCCAGGTCAGGAAGTTGGATAACATTTAAAAAAAAACATACATCTGAAGGCAGAGCAGAACAGAGCAGGACAGGACAGAACAGAGCAGGATAGAACAGAGCAGAACAGAACAGAGCAGAACAGGACAGAACAGGAGAGAACAGGACAGAACAGGACAGGACAGAACAGGACAGAATAGGACAGAACAGGACAGAACAGGACAGAACAGGACAGAACAGGACAGAGCAGAGCAGAACAGAACAGAGCAGAACAGGACAGAGCAGAACAGAACAGAGCAGAACAGGACAGGACAGAACAGGACAGAACAGGACAGGACAGAACAGGACAGAACAGGACAGAGCAGAACAGGACAGAACAGGAAAGAGCAGAACAGGACAGAACAGAGCAGAACAGAACAGAGCAGAACAGGACAGAACAGGACAGGACAGGACAGGACAGAGCAGGACAGAACAGAGCAGGACAGGACAGAACAGGACAGAACAGTACAGAACAGAACAGTACAGAGCAGAACAGAGCAGGACAGAACAGAACAGAGCAGAACAGGACAGAACAGAGCAGAACAGGACAGAACAGAGCAGAACAGGACAGAACAGGACAGGACAGAACAGAACAGGACAGGACAGAACAGAACAGAACAGCAGAACAGGACAGAACAGAGCAGAACAGGACAGAACAGAGCAGAACAGGACAGAACAGGACAGAACAGGACAGAACAGGACAGAACAGAACAGAACAGGACAGAACAGGACAGAACAGAACAGAGCAGAACAGAACAGGACAGAACAGGACAGAACAGGACAGGAGAGAACAGGACAGAGCAGAACAGGACAGAGCAGAACAGAACAGAGCAGAACAGGACAGAACAGAGCAGAACAGGACAGAACAGAGCAGGACAGAACAGGACAGGACAGGACAGAACAGAACAGGACAGAACATGACAGAACAGGACAGGACAGAACAGAACAGGACAGAACAGGACAGGACAGAACAGGACAGGACAGGACAGAACAGAACAGGACAGAACATGACAGAACAGAACAGAACAGAACAGACCGTACAGTAGCACATTTAGCTCATTCCCCCCTTCCTAACTTTTGCCTAACACACGTCCAGTCTCTCTCTCTCTCTCTCTCTCTCTCTCTCTCTCTCTCTCTCTCTCTCTCTCTCTCTCTCTCTCTCTCTCTCTACACAGTGATCTTGGACAGTGACATCATTATGGCTTAATGTTGCTCTGTGTTCTCTCACCTTCCTCTTTTTGTATCAACCCCCACCCTCTACACTGTTTCTCCCCCTCCCCCTGTCTGCCTCCAGGTACAGACACACAGTGAGCCTGGGCAGCGTGGCTATAATGTGTGGCTTCTGTAAGGCTCCTCAGTCCTTGGAGGCCACTAAGGGCTGTGCTGACTGCAGGTCCAACTTCTGCAACGAGTGTTTCAAGCTCTACCACCCCTGGGGAACGCTCCGCTCCCAGCACGAACACATACTGCCCACCAACAACTTCAGACCCAAGGTATGTGTGTGTTTTGTGTGTGTGTGTGTGTTTACGTAGTATTTGGGGGGTGTCCTGTATTGTCCTGTATTTCCCTCTTCTCTGTATCTATCCATATCTCTATTACTTCATTACCTGTTTCATCTACAGTACCTCTCTCTCTCTCTTTCTATCTTCACCTGTTTCCTCTACAGTACCTCTCTCTCTCTCCTTCACCTATTTCCTCTACAGTCCCCCTCTCTCTCTCTCCTGCACCTATTTCCTCTACAGTACCTCTCTCTCTCTCCTTCACCTGTTTCCTCTACAGTACCTCTCTCTCTCTCCTTCACCTATTTCCTCTACAGTACCTCTCTCTCTCTCCTTCACCTATTTCCTCTACAGTACCTCTCTCTCTCTCCTTCACCTATTTCCTCTACAGTACCTCTCTCTCTCTCCTTCACCTGTTTCCTCTACAGTACCCCTCTCTCTCTCCTTCACCTATTTCCTCTACAGTACCTCTCTCTCTCTCCTTCACCTGTTTCCTCTACAGTACCTCTCTCTCTCCTTCACCTATTTCCTCTACAGTAACCTCTCTCTCTCTCCTTCACCTGTTTCCTCTACAGTACCTCTCTCTCTCTCCTTCACCTGTTTCCTCTACAGTACCTCTCTCTCTCTCCTTCACCTATTTCCTCTACAGTACCTCTCTCTCTCTCCTTCACCTGTTTCCTCTACAGTACCTCTCTCTCTCTCCTTCACCTGTTTCCTCTACAGTACCTCTCTCTCTCCTTCACCTATTTCCTCTACAGTACCTCTCTCTCTCTCCTTCACCTATTTCCTCTACAGTACCTCTCTCTCTCTCCTTCACCTGTTTCCTCTACAGTACCTCTCTCTCTCTCCTTCACCTGTTTCCTCTACAGTACCTCTCTCTCCTTCACCTGTTCCTCTACAGTCCGCCCCTCTCTCTCCTTCACCTGTTTCCTCTACAGTCCATCTCTCTCTCCTTCACCTGTGTCCTGTACAATACCTCTCTCTCTCTCTCTCTCTCTCTCTCTCTCTCTCTCTCTCTCTCTCTCTCTCTCTCTCTCTCTCTCTCTCTCCTTCACCTATTTCCTCCACAGTACCCCTCTCTCTCTCCTTCACCTATTTCCTCCACAGTACCCCTCTCTCTCTCCTTCACCTGTTTCCTCTACAGTACCTCTCTCTCTCTCCTTCACATATTTCCTCCACAGTCCCCCTCTCTCTCTCCTTCACCTATTTCCTCTACAGTCCCCCTCTCTCTCTCTCCTTCACCTGTTTCCTCTACAGTACCTCTCTCTCTCCTTCACCTATTTCCTCTACAGTACCCCTCTCTCTCTCCTTCACCTATTTCCTCTACAGTACCCCTCTCTCTCTCCTTCACCTGTTTCCTCTACAGTACCTCTCTCTCTCCTTCACCTATTTCCTCTACAGTACCCCTCTCTCTCTCCTTCACCTGTTTCCTCTACAGTACCTCTCTCTCTCTCCTTCACCTATTTCCTCTACAGTACCTCTCTCTCTCTCCTTCACTTGTTTCCTCTACAGTACCTCTCTCTCTCTCCTTCACTTGTTTCCTCTACAGTACCTCTCTCTCTCTCCTTCACCTATTTCCTCTACAGTACCTCTCTCTCTCTCCTTCACCTATTTCCTCTACAGAGTCTCTCTCTCTCTCCTTCACCTGTGTCCTGTACAATACCTCTCTCTCTCTCTCTCTCTCTCTCTCTCTCTCTCTCTCTCTCTCTCTCTCTCTCTCTCTCTCTCTCTCTCTCTCTCTCTCTCTCTCTCTCTCTCTCTCCCTTCACCTGTTTCCTCTACAGTAACCCCTCTCTCTCCTTCACCTGTTTCCTCTACAGTACCTCTCTCTCTCTCCTTCACCTGTTTCCTCTACAGTACCTCTCTCTCTCTCCTTCACCTGTGTCCTGTACAATACCTCTCTCTCTCTCTCTCTCTTTTTCTCTCTCTCTCTCTCTCTCTCTCTCTCTCTCTCTCTCTCTCTCTCTCTCTCTCCTTCACCTGTTTCCTCTACAGTAACCCCTCTCTCTCCTTCACCTGTTTCCTCTACAGTACCTCTCTCTCTCTCCTTCACCTGTTTCCTCTACAGTACCTCTCTCTCTCTCCTTCACCTGTTTCCTCTACAGTACCTCTCTCTCTCCTTCACCTATTTCCCACACAGTACCTCGCTCTCTCTCCTTCACCTATTTCCTCTACAGTACCTCTCTCTCTCTCCTTCACCTGTTTCCTCTACAGTACCTCTCTCTCGCTCCTTCACCTATTTCCTCTACAGTACCTCTCTCTCTCCTTCACCTATTTCCTCTACAGTAACCTCTCTCTCTCCTTCACCTGTTTCCTCTACAGTACCTCTCTCTCTCTCCTTCACCTATTTCCTCTACAGTACCTCTCTCTCTCTCTCCTTCACCTATTTCCTCTACAGTACCTCTCTCTCTCTCTCCTTCACCTTTTTCCTCTACAGTACCTCTCTCTCTCTCTCCTTCACCTGTTTCCTCTACAGTAACCCCTCTCTCTCCTTCACCTGTTTCCTCTACAGTACCTCTCTCTCTCCTTCACCTGTTTCCTCTACAGTACCTCTCTCTCTCTCCTTCACCTGTTTCCTCTACAGTACCTCTCTCTCTCCTTCACCTATTTCCTCTACAGTACCTCGCTCTCTCTCCTTCACCTATTTCCTCTACAGTACCTCTCTCTCTCTCTCCTTCACCTATTTCCTCTACAGTACCTCTCTCTCTCTCCTTCACCTATTTCCTCTACAGTACCCCTCTCTCTCTCTCCTTCACCTGTTTCCTCTACAGTACCTCTCTCTCCTTCACCTATTTCCTCTACAGTACCTCTCTCTCTCTCTCCTTCACCTATTTCCTCTACAGTACCTCTCTCTCTCTCTCCTTCACCTATTTCCTCTACAGTACCTCTCTCTCTCTCCTTCACCTGTTTCTTCTACAGTACCTCTCTCTCTCTCCTTCACCTATTTCCTCTACAGTACCCCTCTCTCTCTCCTTCACCTATTTCCTCTACAGTACCTCTCTCTCTTTCCTTCACCTATTTCCTCTACAGTACCTCTCTCTCTCTCCTTCACCTGTTTCTTCTACAGTACCTCTCTCTCTCTCTCTCTCTCTCTCTCTCTCTCTCTCTCTCTCCTTCACCTGTTTCCTCTACAGTAACCCCTCTCTCTCCTTCACCTGTTTCCTCTACAGTACCTCTCTCTCTCTCCTTCACCTGTTTCCTCTACAGTACCTCTCTCTCTCTCCTTCACCTGTTTCCTCTACAGTACCTCTCTCTCTCCTTCACCTATTTCCCACACAGTACCTCGCTCTCTCTCCTTCACCTATTTCCTCTACAGTACCTCTCTCTCTCTCCTTCACCTGTTTCCTCTACAGTACCTCTCTCTCGCTCCTTCACCTATTTCCTCTACAGTACCTCTCTCTCTCCTTCACCTATTTCCTCTACAGTAACCTCTCTCTCTCCTTCACCTGTTTCCTCTACAGTACCTCTCTCTCTCTCCTTCACCTATTTCCTCTACAGTACCTCTCTCTCTCTCCTTCACCTATTTCCTCTACAGTACCCCTCTCTCTCTCTCCTTCACCTGTTTCCTCTACAGTACCTCTCTCTCTCTCCTTCACCTATTTCCTCTACAGTACCTCTCTCTCTCTCCTTCACCTATTTCCTCTACAGTACCTCTCTCTCTTTCCTTCACCTATTTCCTCTACAGTACCTCTCTCTCTCTCCTTCACCTGTTTCCTCTACAGTACCTCTCTCTCTCTCCTTCACCTATTTCCTCTACAGTACCCCTCTCTCTCTCTCCTTCACCTGTTTCCTCTACAGTACCTCTCTCTCTCTCTCCTTCACCTGTTTCCTCTACAGTAACCTCACTCCTTCACGTTTCCTCCACAGTGACTCTCTCTGAGTTTGGCTGGTGACCTCCTTTTCTTCCTCCTCCTTATATCTTCTTCCTCTCTCCTCCCTACCCACCCCTGTATCTACACCTCTACTGTACCTGTCTTCCTCCTCTCCGCTCCTACCCTCTCCCCTCCTCCCCTCTCCTCTTCCCTCCTCTCCCCTCCTCTCCCCCTCCTCCCCTCCTCTCCGCTCCTGCCCTCTCCTTTCCCCTCCTCTCTCCTCCTCCTCTCCCCTCCTCTCCCCCTCCCCCCTCTTGCCCTCTCTCCTCCTCTCCCCCTCCTCCCCTCTCCTCCTCTTCGCTCCTGCCCTCTCCCCCTCCTCCCCTCTCCACTCCTCCCCTCCTCCGCTCCTCCCCGCTCCTGCCCTCTCCTTTCCCCTCCCCCTCCTCCCCTCTCCTCTCCCCTCCTGCCCTCTCCTCTCTCCTCCTCCTCTCCCCTCCTCTCCCCCTCCTCCCCTCTTGCCCTCTCCTCTCCTCCTCTCCCCCGTTCTCCCCTATTAGGTCCTAACGTGTCTGGAGCATGAGCAGGAGAGGTTGTTGTGGTACTGTCGCTCCTGCCAGAGACTGCTGTGTCCTCTATGTAAGCTCCGCAGAGTCCACCACGGCCACAAGGTGGCGCCCATCGCACAGGCCTGCCAGGCACTAAAGGTATCTGTCTGTCTGTCTGTCTGTCTGTCTGTCTGTCTGTCTGCCTGTCTGTCTGTCTGTCTGTCTGTCTGTCTGTCTGTCTGTCTGTCTGTCTGTCTGTTAAACCATGAAACTACATGTTTGCTTGCTGATATTGTCATCTGTCTCTCTTAACACCTGAGGACAAAATCACCAAGGAGATCAACTACATTCTGGCCAATCAGGACACAGTAAAGGCTCAGATAACTCAGCTGGAGAGTGCCATCACACATATGGAGGTAAACTCTCTCTCCATCCTTTCTCTCTCTTTCATCCAATCCACTACTTTCTTCCCTCTATCCTTCGATTGCCTCTTTCTCTCCAACACAGTATAACCTTCATGCTCTTCTTTCCCTCCCTCTACCCCCTCCCTTCTTCCCACCTCCCCCACACCCTCTCCCTGTCTCTCTCCATTTACCCCCTCCCTTCTTCCCAACTCCCCCACACCCTCTCCCTGTCTCTCTCCCTTTACCCCCTCCCTTATACCCCTCTCAACTCCCTCTCTCCAGTTGAACAGTGCGTTGGCGAGGGAGCAGTTGTCCCAGTCTGTGAGGGAGCTGGGGGCGTCTCTAGCTGAGCGACAGGGAGCGTTGACCCTGGCCCTGGAGGGGGCCCGGCTGAGGAGGGGGGAGGCCCTGTCGGCCCAGGTGTCTGAGAGGAGGGGTCTGCAGGAGGACGGCGGGTTAATGGCCTACACACAGGAGCTGCTCAAAGAGACCGACCAACCCTGCTTCGTACAGGCCGCACGAATCACCCACAACAGGTACGGGTGGTAGATGCAAGACATACATGCGCACGCGCACACACACACCGCGGGTAAATAACAGGTGCAATATCAACGCTTAACGCTTACCAGCCCCGTCCCCCTCTATATTTTCTCTCTCGCTCTTTCTCTCTCTTTTTCTCTGTCTCTGACTCTCTCTTTCTCTCTCCAGGCTGGTGAAAGCGATAGAGAATCTGCAGTGTTTCTCTCTCTCGGCTGATCCCTCCTTCAGACACTTCCACGTGGACGCCTCCAGAGAAGTGAAACTCATCAGCAACATGGAATACATAAGAGGTGCGTGTACGAGGTTAGATCTGAAAGCTAACTCATCAGCAACATGGAAGACATAAGAGGTGCGTGTACGAGGTTAGATCTGAAAGCTAACTCATCAGCAACATGGAATACATAAGAGGTGCGTGTACGAGGTTAGATCTGAAAGCTAACTCATCAGCAACATGGAAGACATAAGAGGTGCGTGTACGAGGTTAGATCTGAAAGCTAACTCATCCCATCCACCAATATAACTCCCTTTTCTTCTCTGCCTTGACCCTGCTACAGCCCCATTGGCTCCTGTGATTGACACTCAGCGGACGCTGGCCTATGACCAGCTGTTCCTGTGCTGGCGACTCCCCCAGGACTCCGCCCCTGCCTGGCACTTCTCTGTCGAGTTCCAGCGGCGAATGGGATTGACCGAGGCAGGCTGGGGAGGAGAGGTCAGAAGTCCCAATGCTCCAGTGGCGTGGCAACGCCTGGAGGAGGTGGGCGGGACTAGTGCTGTGATTGACAGGCTGGAGATGGACAGTGTGTACGTGTTAAGGGTGAAAGGAAGCAATAAGGCGGGGTTTGGAGAGTACAGCGAAGAGGTTTACCTGCACACACCACCCGCACCAGGTGAGACACTCACAGACACGTACGTACGCAATTCATGATACAATTATTGATGGGAAATTGTTTAACAAAGTCAATACCTCTTTTGTCCCAATCCATCCCTTCACCTTCTCAATTCCCTCATCTTCTCATCTTCTCTCTGCATAACCCACTCCCTCTGTTCTGCAACCCAGCTCCACGCCCCGGCCCTCTCTCCACCCATCCATCCTCTCCACCCATCCATCCTCTCCATCCCCCATCCTCTCCACCCGTCCATCCTCTCCATCCCCCATCCTCTCCATCCCCCATCCTCTCCATCCCCCATCCTCTCCACCCGTCCATCCTCTCCATCCCCCATCCTCTCCACCCGTCCATCCTCTCCACCCGTCCATCCTCTCCATCCCCCATCCTCTCCACCCGTCCATCCTCTCCATCCCCCATCCTCTCCACCCGTCCATCCTCTCCATCCCCCATCCTCTCCACCCGTCCATCCTCTCCATCCCCCATCCTCTCCACCCGTCCATCCTCTCCATCCCCCATCCTCTCCATCCATCCATCCTCTCTCCATCCCTCCATCCTCTCTCCATCCCCCATCCTCTCCATCCATCCATCCTCTCTCCATCCCCCATCCTCTCCATCCCCCATCCTCTCCATCCATCCATCCTCTCTCCATCCCCCATCCTCTCCACCCGTCCATCCTCTCCATCCCCCATCCTCTCCATCCTCCATCCTCTCCATCCCCCATCCTCTCCATCCCCCATCCTCTCCACCCGTCCCTCCCCTCCACCCATCCATCCTCTCCACCCGGCCCTCTCTCCATCCCCCATCCTCTCCATCCCCCATCCTCTCCACCCGTCCATCCTCTCTCCATCCTCTCCATCCTCTCTCCATCCCCCATCCTCTCCACCCGTCCATCCTCTCCATCCCCCATCCTCTCCACCCGTCCATCCTCTCCATCCCCCATCCTCTCCACCCGTCCATCCTCTCCACCCGTCCATCCTCTCCATCCCCCATCCTCTCCACCCGTCCATCCTCTCCACCCGTCCATCCTCTCTCCATCCCCCATCCTCTTTACATCCCTCCATCCTCTCTCCATCCCCCCATCCTCTCCATCTGTCCATCCTCTCCATCCCCCATCCTCTCCATCCGTCCATCCTCTCCATCCCCCATCCTCTCCATCCGTCCATCCTTCCCATCCCCCATCCTCTCCATCCGTCCATCCTCTCCATCCCCCATCCTCTCCATCCGTCCATCCTCTCCATCCCCCATCCTCTCCACCCGTCCATCCTCTCCATCCCCCATCCTCCATCCGTCCATCCTCTCCATCCCCCATCCTCTCCATCCGTCCATCGTCTCCATCCCCCATCCTCTCTCCATCCATCCATCCTCTCTCCATCCCCCATCCTCTTTACATCCCTCCATCCTCTCTCCATCCCTCCATCCTCTCTCCATCCCTCCATCCTCTCTCCATCCCTCCATCCTCTCTCCATCCCTCCATCCCTTTATCTCCCTATCTCTCCTTCCTCTCTTTCACCTTTGTACTTGATTAATCTCAGAAGAATCCTACCATCCCACTCTCTGTCCTTCTCCTACCTCTCTCTCTCTCTTTATCAACATCTCTCCCTCTCTGTCCTCACACTGTCCATACTGTATAAACACTCCCCCAGTCTCCTGTGTTATTAAGTGTTTATGTGGCTTACTAAAGGAGATTCATTTCTCAAAAACGGATCAGTGATCAGCAGTCGTACCTGTATTGGGCTAGGTTTCTCTCCCTCTTTAGACCTCTCTCTCTATCTCTTATTTCCTGCTCTCCTCGTTCCCTCTCTTTCCTATCCTCTCTTTCCTGGGGTGTATTTATTCCTCCAGAATACATCAGTTTCCTGTAGATGTAAGCAGCTCTGCTCCTCTGCTCCTCTCCTTGATGCTATATCTAACCCATCCCCTTCCTCCCCCTCTCTTTCTACCTCCTCTTCCTCTCACTGTCCCTCCTCTCCCTGATGCTATATCTAACCCTTCCCCTTCCTCCCCCTCTCCTTCCCCCTCCTCTTCCTCTCACTGTCCCTCCTCTCCCTGATGCTATATCTAACCCTTCCCCTTCCTCCCCCTCTCTTTCTCCCTCCTCTTCCTCTCACTGTCTCTCCTCTCCCTGATGCTATATCTAACCCTTCCCCTTCCTCCCCCTCTCCTTCTCCCTCCTCTTCCTCTCACTGTCCCTCCTCTCCCTGATGCTATATCTAACCCATCCCCTTCCTCCCCCTCTCTTTCTACCTCCTCTTCCTCTCACTGTCCCTCCTCTCCTTGATGCTATATCTAACCCTTCCCCTTCCTCCCCCTCCCTTCCCCTCCTCTTCCTCTCACTGTCCCTCCTCTCCCTGATGCTTCTACCCTTCCCACTCCTCACTCCTCTCCACTGTCCCTCCTCTCCCTGATGCTATATCTAACCCTTCCCCTTCCTCCCCCTCTCCTTCTCCCTCCTCTTCCTCTCACTGTCCCTCCTCTCCCTGATGCTATATCTAACCCTTCCCCTTCCTCCCCCTCTCTTTCTACCTCCTCTTCCTCTCACTGTCCCTCCTCTCCCTGATGCTATATCTAACCCTTCCCCTTCCTCCCCCTCTCCTTCTCCATCCTCTTCCTCTCACTGTCCCTCCTCTCCCTGATGCTATATCTAACCCTTCCCCTTCCTCCCCCTCTCTTTCTACCTCCTCTTCCTCTCACTGTCCCTCCTCTCCCTGACGCTATATCTAACCCTTCCCCTTCCTCCCCCTCTCCTTCTCCCTCCTCTTCCTCTACATCCTCTTCTCCCTCCTCTTCCTCTCACTGTCCCTCCTCTCCCTGATGCTATATCTAACCCTTCCCCTTCCTCCCCCTCTCCTTCTCCCTCCTCTTCCTCTACATCCTCTTCTCCCTCCTCTTCCTCTCACTGTCCCTCCTCTCCCTGATGCTATATCTAACCCTTCCCCTTCCTCCCCCTCTCTTTCTACCTCCTATTCCTCTCACTGTCCCTCCTCTCCCTGATGCTATATCTAACCCTTCCCCTTCCTCCCCCTCTCCTTCTCCCTCCTCTTCCTCTCACTGTCCCTCCTCTCCCTGATGCTATATCTAACCCTTCCCCTTCCTCCCCCTCTCTTTCTACCTCCTCTTTCTCTCACTGTCCCTCCTCTCCCTGATGCTATATCTAACCCTTCCCCTTCCTCCCCCTCTCCTTCTCCCTCCTCTTCCTCTACATCCTCTTCTCCCTCCTCTTCCTCTCACTCTCCCTCCTCTCCCTGATGCTATATCTAACCCTTCCCCTTCCTCCCCCTCTCCTTCTCCCTCCTCTTCCTCTACATCCTCTTCTCCCTCCTCTTCCTCTCACTGTCCCTCCTCTCCCTGATGCTATATCTAACCCTTCCCCTTCCTCCCCCTCTCCTTCTCCCTCCTCTTCCTCTCACTGTCCCTCCTCTCCATGATGCTATATCTAACCCTTCCCCTTCCTCCCCCTCTCCTTCTCCCTCCTCTTCCTCTCACTGTCCCTCCTCTCCCTGATGCTATATCTAACCCTTCCCCTTCCTCCCCCTCTCCTTCTCCCTCCTCTTCCTCTCACTGTCCCTCCTCTCCCTGATGCTATATCTAACCTTTCCCCTTCCTCCCCCTCTCCTTCTCCCTCCTCTTCCTCTCACTGCCCCCCTCCCTGATGCTATATCTAACCCTTCCCCTTCCTCCCCCTCTCCTTCTCCCTCCTCTTCCTCTACATCCTCTTCTCCCTCCTCTTCCTCTCACTCTCCCTCCTCTCCCTGATGCTATATCTAACCCTTCCCCTTCCTCCCCCTCTCCTTCTCCCTCCTCTTCCTCTACATCCTCTTCTCCCTCCTCTTCCTCTCACTGTCCCTCCTCTCCCTGATGCTATTTCTAACCCTTCCCCTTCCTCCCCCTCTCCTTCTCCCTCCTCTTCCTCTCACTGTCCCTCCTCTCCCTGATGCTATATCTAACCCTTCCCCTTCCTCCCCCTCTCCTTCTCCCTCCTCTTCCTCTCACTGTCCCTCCTCTCCCTGATGCTATATCTAACCCTTCCCCTTCCTCCCCCTCTCCTCCCCCCTCCTCTTCCTCTCACTGTCCCTCCTCTCCCTGATGCTATATCTAACCCTTTCCCTTCCTCTCCCTCTCCTTCTCCCTCCTCTTCCTCTCACTGTCCCTCCTCTCCCTGATGCTATATCTAACCCTTCCCCTTCCTCCCCCTCTCCTTCTCCCTCCTCTTCCTCTCACTGTCCCTCCTCTCCCTGATGCTATATCTAACCCTTCCCCTTCCTCCCCCTCTCGTTCCCCCTCCTCTTCCTCTCACTGTCCCTCCTCTCCCTGATGCTATATCTAACCCTTCCCCTTCCTCCCCCTCTCTTTCTCCTTCCTCTTCCTCTCACTGTCCCTCCTCTCCCTGATGCTATATCTAACCATTCCCCTTCCTCCCCCTCTCTTTCCCCCTCCTCTTCCTCTCACTGTCCCTCCTCTCCCTGATGCTATATCTAACCCTTCCCCTTCCTCTTCCTCTCACTGTCCCTCCTCTCCCTGATGCTATATCTAACCCTTCCCCTTCCCCTTCCTCCCCCTCTCCTTCTCCCTCCTCTTCCTCTCACTGTCCCTCCTCTCCCTGATGCTATATCTAACCCTTCCCCTTCCTCCCCCTCTCTTTCCCCATCCTCTTCCTCTCACTGTCCCTCCTCTCCCTGATGCTATATCTAACCCTTCCTCCCCCTCTCCTTCTCCCTCCTCTTCCCCTACATCCTCTTCTCCCTCCTCTTCCCCTACCTCTCCTCTACATCCTCTTCCCCTACCTCTCCTCTACATCCTCTTCTCCCTCCTCTTCCCCTACTTCTCCTCTTCATCCTCTTCCCCTATCTCTACATCCTCTTCTCCCTCCTTTTCCCCTACCTCTCCTCTACATCCTCTTCCCCTATCTCTACATCCTCTTCTCCCTCCTCTTCCCCTACCTCTCCTCTACATCCTCTTCCCCTACCTCTGCTCTACATCCTCTTCCCCTACCTCTCCTCTACATCCTCTTCCCCTATCTCTACATCCTCTTCTTCCTCCTCCTCCTCTCACTGTCCCTCCTCCTCCCCATCTCCCTCTCCTCCCCCTCTCCTCCTCTCCTCCTCCTCCCCCTCTCCTTCTCCTCCTCCTCCCCTCTCCCTCCTCCGTCAGTGTTGTGTTTCTCTCTGGACTCTCGCTGGGGTTTGCATGCTGACCGACTGGCGCTGGGTAAAGGACAGACATATGCCCGCAGCGTGCCTGGCCTCTCCCTTCTGCAGGCCGCCGACCGCTCCCTCACTTCCTGTCACCTGACCTCTGACCTCCTCATAGGCGACCTGGCCATCACCCAGGGAAGGCACTACTGGGCATGCTCGGTGGAGCCCGGCTCCTACCTGGTCAAGGTGAGAAAGAGAGATTGTGTGTGTGTGCATACGTGCGTGTGTGTGTGTGTGTGTGTGTGTGTGTGTGTGTGTGTGTGTGTGTGTGCATACGTGCGTGCGTGGGTGTGTGTGTGTGTGTGTGCATACGTGCGTGCGTGGGTGTGTGTGTGTGTGTGCATACGTGCGTGGGTGGGTGTGTAATTTACTCAATCTAATTTGTCATTTTTCTCTCTGCGTTCCTCAGGTGGGAGTTGGACAGGAGGCCAAGCTCCAGGAGTGGTTCCACCTTCCCCAGGACATGACCAGCCCCCGGTGAGAGAGGAGAGAGGGAGGTAGAGGGAGGGATGGAGAGGGAGGGGGGACAGAGGGATGTAGAGGTAGGGGGGACAGAGGGAGGTAGAGGTAGGATGGAGAGGGAGGGGGGACAGAGGGAGGTAGGGATGGAGAGGTAGGGTGGACAGAAGGAGGTAGGATGGAGAGGGAGGGGGACAGAGGGAGGTAGAGGTAGGGGGGACAGAGGGAGGGGGGACAGAGGGAGGTAGAGGTAGGGGGGACAGAGGGAGGTAGAGGTAGGGATGGAGAGGGAGGGAGGGGGGACAGAGGGATGTAGAGGTAGGGGGGACAGAGGGATGTAGAGGGAGGGGGGACAGAGGGAGGTAGAGGTAGGATGAGAGGGAGGGGGGACAGAGGGAGGTAGAGGTAGGGATGGAGAGGGGGGGGACAGAGGAAGGTATAGGTAGGGTGGACAGAGGGAGGTAGAGGTAGGATGAGGGGAGGGGGGACAGAGGAAGGTAGAGGTAGGGGTGACAGAGGGAGGTAGAGGGAGGGGGGACAGAGGGAGGTAGAGGTAGGGAGGACAGAGGGATTTAGAAGTAGGGGGGATAGAGGGAGGTAGAGGTAGGATGGAGAGGGAGGGGGGACAGAGGGAGATAGAGGTAGGGGGGACAGAGGGATATAGAGGTAGGATGGAGAGGGAGGGGGACAGAGGGAGGTAGAGGTAGGATGGAGAGGGAGGGAGGGGGACAGAGGGAGGTAGAGGTAGGATGGAGAGGGAGGGGGACAGAGGGATGGAGAGGGAGGGGGACAGAGGGATGGAGAGGTAGGATGGAGAGGGAGGGGGACAGAGGGAGGTAGAGGTAGGATGGAGAGGGAGGGGGACAGAGGGAGGTAGAGGTAGGATGGAGAGGGAGGGGGACAGAGGGATGGAGAGGTAGGATGGAGAGGGAGGGAGGGGGACAAAGGGATGGAGAGGGAGGGGGGACAGAGGGAGGTAGAGGTAGGGGGGACAGAGGGATGTAGAGGTAGGGATGTAGAGGGAGGGGGGACAGAGGGAGGTAGAGGTAGGATGGAGAGGGAGGGGGACAGAGGGATGGAGAGGTAGGATGGAGAGGGAGGGGGACAGAGGGAGGTAGAGGTAGGATGGAGAGGGAGGGGGACAGAGGGATGGAGAGGTAGGATGGAGAGGGAGGGGGACAGAGGGATGGAGAGGGAGGGGGGACAGAGGGAGGTAGAGGTAGGGGGGACAGAGGGATGTAGAGGTAGGGATGTAGAGGGAGGGGGGACAGAGGGAGGTAGAGGTAGGATGGAGGGGGAGGGGGTACAGAGGGAGGTAGAGGTAGGGATGTAGAGGGAGGGGGGACAGAGGGAGGTAGAGGTAGGGGGGATAGAGGGAGGTAGAGGTAGGATGGAGAGGGAGGGGGGACAGAAGGAGGTAGGATGGAGAGGGAGGTAGGGGGGACAGAGGGAGGTAGAGGGAGGGGGGACAGAGGGAGGTAGAGGTAGGGATGGAGAGGGAGGGCGGACAGAGGGAGGTAGAGGTAGGGAGGACAGAGGGATGTAGAGGTAGGATGGAGAGGGAGGGGGGACAGAAGGAGGTAGGATGGAGAGGGAGGTAGAGGGAGGTAGGGGGGACAGAGGGAGGTAGAGGTAGGGATGGAGAGGGGGGGCAGAGGGAGGTAGAGGTAGGGTGGACAGAGGGAGGTAGAGGTAGGATGGAGAAGGAGGGGCAACAGAGGGAGGTAGAGGTAGGGATGGAGAGGGATGGAGAGGGAGGGGGGACAGAGGGGGTGGGCAGAGGGAGGTAGAGGTAGGGGGGACAGAGGGAGGTAGAGGTAGGGGGGACAGAGGGAGGTAGAGGTAGGGGGGACAGAGGGAGGTAGAGGTAGGGGGGACAGAGGGAGGTAGAGGTAGGGGGGACAGAGGGAGGTAGAGGTAGGATGGAGAGGGAGGGGGGACAGAGGGATGGAGAGGGAGGGGGGACAGAGGGATGGAGAGGTAGGCATGTAGAGGGAGGGGGGACAGAGGGATGTAGAGGGAGGGGGGACAGAGGGAGGTAGAGGTAGGGGGGACAGAGAGAGGTAGAGGTAGGATGGAGAGGGAGGGGGGACAGAGGGAGGTAGAGGTAGGATGGAGAGGGAGGGGGGACAGAGGGAGGTAGAGGTAGGGGGGACAGAGGGAGGTAGAGGTAGGATGGAAAGGGAGGGGGGACAGAGGGAGGTAGAGGTATGGTGGACAGAGGGAGGTAGGGATGGAGAGGGAGGGGGGACAGAGGGATGTAGAGGTAGGGGGGACAGAGAGAGGTAGAGGTAGGATGGAGAGGGAGGGGGGACAGAGGGAGGTAGAGGTAGGGGGGACAGAGGGATGTAGAGGTAGGGATGGAGAGGGAGGGGGGACAGAGGGAGGTAGAGGTATGGTGGACAGAGGGAGGTAGGGATGGAGAGGGAGGGGGGACAGAGGGAGGTAGAGGGAGGGGGGACAGAGGAAGGGGGGACAGAGGGAGGTAGAGGTAGGGGGGACAGAGGGAGGTAGAGGTAGGGATGGAGAGGGAGGGGGGACAGAGGGAGGTAGAGGTAGGGTGGACAGAGGGAGGTAGAGGTAGGGATGGAGAAGGAGGGGCAACAGAGGGAGGTAGAGGTAGGGATGGAGAGGGATGGAGAGGGAGGGGGGACAGAGGGGGTGGGCAGAGGGAGGTAGAGGTAGGGGGGACAGAGGGAGGTAGAGGTAGGGGGGACAGAGGGAGGTAGAGGTAGGGAGGACAGAGGGATGTAGAGGTAGGATGGAGAGGGAGGGGGGACAGAAGGAGGTAGGATGGAGAGGGAGGTAGAGGGAGGTAGGGGGGACAGAGGGAGGTAGAGGTAGGGATGGAGAGGGGGGGCAGAGGGAGGTAGAGGTAGGGTGGACAGAGGGAGGTAGAGGTAGGATGGAGAAGGAGGGGCAACAGAGGGAGGTAGAGGTAGGGATGGAGAGGGATGGAGAGGGAGGGGGGACAGAGGGGGTGGGCAGAGGGAGGTAGAGGTAGGGGGGACAGAGGGAGGTAGAGGTAGGGGGGACAGAGGGAGGTAGAGGTAGGGGGGACAGAGGGAGGTAGAGGTAGGGGGGACAGAGGGAGGTAGAGGTAGGGGGGACAGAGGGAGGTAGAGGTAGGATGGAGAGGGAGGGGGGACAGAGGGATGGAGAGGGAGGGGGGACAGAGGGATGGAGAGGTAGGCATGTAGAGGGAGGGGGGACAGAGGGATGTAGAGGGAGGGGGGACAGAGGGAGGTAGAGGTAGGGGGGACAGAGAGAGGTAGAGGTAGGATGGAGAGGGAGGGGGGACAGAGGGAGGTAGAGGTAGGATGGAGAGGGAGGGGGGACAGAGGGAGGTAGAGGTAGGGGGGACAGAGGGAGGTAGAGGTAGGATGGAAAGGGAGGGGGGACAGAGGGAGGTAGAGGTATGGTGGACAGAGGGAGGTAGGGATGGAGAGGGAGGGGGGGCAGAGGGATGTAGAGGTAGGGGGGACAGAGAGAGGTAGAGGTAGGATGGAGAGGGAGGGGGGACAGAGGGAGGTAGAGGTAGGGGGGACAGAGGGATGTAGAGGTAGGGATGGAGAGGGAGGGGGGACAGAGGGAGGTAGAGGTATGGTGGACAGAGGGAGGTAGGGATGGAGAGGGAGGGGGGACAGAGGGAGGTAGAGGGAGGGGGGACAGAGGAAGGGGGGACAGAGGGAGGTAGAGGTAGGGGGGACAGAGGGAGGTAGAGGTAGGGATGGAGAGGGAGGGGGGACAGAGGGAGGTAGAGGTAGGGGGGACAGAGGGAGGTAGAGGTAGGGATGGAGAGGGAGGGGGGACAGAGGGAGGTAGAGGGAGGGGGGACAGAGGGAGATAGAGGTAGGGATGGAGAGGGAGGGGGAGGGGGGACAGAGGGAGGTAGAGGGAGTGGGGGACAGAGGGAGGTAGAGGGAGGGGGACAGAGGGAGGGGGGACAGAGGGAGGTAGAAGGAGGGGCAACAGAGGGAGGTAGAGGGAGGGATGGAGATGGAGGGGGGACAGAGGGAGGTAGAGGGAGGGGGGACAGAGGGAGGTAGAGGTAGGGGGGACAGAGGGAGGTAGAAGTAGGGGGGACAGAGGGAGGTAGAGGTAGGGGGGACAGAGGGAGGTAGAGGGAGGGATGGAGACGGAGAGGGGACAGAGGGAGGTAGAGGGAGGGGGGACAGAGGGAGTTAGAGGTAGGGGGACAGAGGGAGGTAGAGGGAGGGAGGGATGGAGACAGAGGGGGGACAGAGGGAGGTAGAGGGAGGGGGGACAGAGGGAGGTAGAGGTAGGGATGGAGACGGAGGGGGGACAGAGGGAGGTAGAGGGATGGGGTAGTAAAGAAGTGGTTCCAATGACACTAAAACTAACTAAGTAAACTCAGTCTCCCCCTGTCCTCCCTCTTCTCCCTCCCCTCTTTCTCCCCTCCCCCTTCGCTCTCCCCTTCCCTCCTCCTCTCCCCTCCCCCTTCCCTCTCTCCAGCTATGACCCAGACAGTGGCCATGACAGTGGGGCTGAGGATTCCCCAGACTCCTCCCCTCCCTTCTGCTTCCTCACCATGGGCATGGGCAAGGTCCTCTTACCCCAGGGGGCAGCAAACTTACACCACAGTACCCACAGTACCCATGGGAACAACCATGGCCCCCCTACTGCCCCCCTGCCCCCGCGCCTGGGGGTTTGTCTAGACTTCGAGAAGGGGCGGGTCACGTTCTACGACGCCCACTCGCTGCGCACCCTGTGGGAGGGGCATGTGGATTGCTCTGCCCCTGTGTGCCCAGCCTTTTGTTTCATTGGTGGAGGGGCACTGCAGCTGCAGGAGCTGGTGGCCAATCGGAGCACAGAGGAGCCACCGCATAGAAGGGTCACCATCCAATCACGCGCCACCAATTTAGGTAACTGAAGGAGTATGGAGTGGAATGATGTGGAAAGAACCTTTATCAACTTGATGTTTACTTTTTTATGTATAGGTTTCATTTGTAATGTCTGCAACTGTTGATGATGTACATTATGCAGAATAGAAGAATGTCAATGTCCCGGAATCCAGTGGATTGTAAAGCGTTCTGCAGGTTACATCAGGATATGTGTATTCTGGTGTGATTCCAACTGTTGCCGTGTTGCATCTGAAAAGGACTCATGAGTGGGACGTTAACTGTTAAAGGACTCATGAGTGGGACGTTTACTGTTAAATGACTCATGAGTGGGACGTTAACTGTTAAATGATTCATGAGTGGGACGTTAACTGTTAAATTATTCATGAGTGGGACGTTGACTGTTAAATGACTCATGAGTGGGACGTTTACTGTTAAATGACTCATGAGTGGGACGTTTACTGTTAAATGACTCATGAGTGGGACGTTTACTGTTAAATGACTCATGAGTGGGACGTTAAATGACTCATGAGTGGGACGTTAACTGTTAAATGATTCATGAGTGGTACTTTAACTGTTAAATGACTCATGAGTGGGATGTTAACTGTTAAATGACTCATGAGTGGGACGTTTACTGTTAAATGACTCATGAGTGGGACGTTAACTGTTAAATGACTCATGAGTGGGACGTTTACTGTTAAATGACTCATGAGTGGGACGTTAACTGTTAAATGATTCATGAGTGGTACTTTAACTGTAAAATGACTCATGAGTGGGACGTTAACTGTTAAAAGATTCATGAGTGGGACGTTAACTGTAAAATGACTCATGAGTGGGACGTTAACTGTTAAATGATTCATGAGTGGTACTTTAACTGTTAAATGACTCATGAGTGGGATGTTAACTGTTAAATGACTCATGAGTGGGACGTTAACTGTTAAAAGATTCATGAGTGGGACGTTAACTGTAAAATGACTCATGAGTGGGACGTTAACTGTTAAATGATTCATGAGTGGTACTTTAACTGTAAAATGACTCATGAGTGGTACTTTAACTGTAAAATGACTCATGAGTGGGACGTTTACTGTTAAATGACTCATGAGTGGTACTTTAACTGTAAAATGACTCATGAGTGGGACGTTAACTGTTAAATGACTCATGAGTGGGACGTTTACTGTTAAATGACTCATGAGTGGGCCGTTTACTGTTAAATGACTCATGAGTGGGACGTTAACTGTTAAATGATTCATGAGTGGGGCGTTAACTGTTAAATGACTCATGAGTGGGACGTTAACTGTTAAATGATTCATGAGTGGGACGTTAACTGTTAAATGATTCATGAGTGGGACGTTAACTGTTAAATGACTCATGAGTGGGACGTTAACTGTTAAAGGACTCATGAGTGGGACGTTAACTGTTAAATGATTCATGAGTGGGACGTTAACTGTTAAATGACTCATGAGTGGGGCGTTAACTGTTAAATGACTCATGAGTGGGACGTTAACTGTTAAAGGACTCATGAGTGGGATGTTAACTGTTAAATGATTCATGAGTGGGACGTTAACTGTTAAATGATTCATGAGTGGGACGTTTACTGTTAAATGACTCATGAGTGGGACGTTTTACTGTTAAATGACTCATGAGTGGGACGTTTACTGTTAAATGACTCATGAGTGGGACGTTTACTGTTAAATGACTCATGAGTGGGACGTTTTACTGTTAAATGACTCATGAGTGGGACGTTTACTGTTAAATGACTCATGAGTGGGACGTTTTACTGTTAAATGACTCATGAGTGGGACGTTTACTGTTAAATGACTCATGAGTGGGACGTTTTACTGTTAAATGACTCATGAGTGGGACGTTATCTGTTAGGAATCATGTTACCTGCACTTCACATAGATCTTATTGTTTGAAACCAAACCAAAATGCTCACATTGTGGAAGATTCTCTCATAAGCTTCAAAATAGTATTACAAATCAAGAGGGTATAAATATCTATTCTATATTTTGAGACAAAATAGAGGTGAATGGGATTTACACATTATGGATAGAAAGGATTTTGCGTAAATCATGTGTTGATGTCAATGAGAAGATTTAGGATGTGTGTGTATTCACCTGAATTAAAATTATAATACTTATTTTATCATTCTCATCTGAGCTGGCTGAATATTTATACTGTTTTATAGCTTTTTATTCATAGCTTTTATGATTATTATGACTGGCAATAATACATTTTTACTCAACAGATTATTAGTAAAAAGATAGATCTTACAGTGTCGAGGCTCAGACTGTCAGTATTCATACAGTATATTGAATGTGTGTGTGTGAGAGTGTGTGTATTTACTTGAATGCATGTGTGTACGTGTGTGAGAGAGAGAGAGTGAGAGGGAGATATATATACGTGTCGAAAGTTTATTTTTACTATTTTCTACATTCTAGAATAATAGTGAAGACATCAAATCTATGAAATAACACATTTGGAATCATGTAGTAACCAAAGAAGTGTGAAACAAATATATTTATGGAGGCCAGGTCATCTGATGCAGCAGTCCAACATTCTTGATCAAATAGCCCTTTCACAGCCTGGAGGTGTGTTGGGTCATTGTCCTGTTGAAAAACAAATGATAGTCCCACTAAACCAGATGGGATGGTGTATCGCTGCAGAATGCTGTGGTAGCCATGCTGGTTAAGTGTGCCTTGAATTCTAAATAAATCATAGACAGTGTCACCAGCAAAGCACCCCCCCCACCATCACACCCCCTCTTCCATGCTTCACGGTGGGACCAACACATGCAGAGATCATCCGTTCACCTACTCTGCTTCTCACAAAGACACTGCAGTTGGAACCAAAACATTTTTTTTTTGACTCATCAGACCAAAGGACAGATTTCCACCAGTCTAATGTCCATTGCTCGTGTTTCTTAGCCCAAGCAAGTCCCTTCTTATTATTGGTGTCCTTCAGTAATGGTTTCTTTGCAGCAATTCGACCATGAAGGCCTGATTCACACAGTCTCCTCTGAACAGTTGATGTTGAGATGTTGATGCAGTTAACTCTAATGAACTTATCCTCTGTAGCAGAGATAACTCTGGGTCTTCCTTTCCTGTGGCGGTCCTCATGAGAGCCATGTCTTAAAGTCATGATGGACTGTCGTTTCTCTTTGCTTATTTGAGCTGTTCTTGCCATAATATGGACTTGGTCTTTTACCAAATAGGACTATCTTCTGTATACCCCCACCAACCTTGTCACAATACAACTGATTGGCTCAAACGCATTAAGAAGGAAATAAATTCCACAAATTAACTTTGAACAAGGCACACCTTAATTGAAATGCATTCCAGGTGACTACCTCATGATGCTGGTTGAGAGAATGCCAAGAGTGTGCAAAGCTGCCATCAAGGCAAAGGGTGGCTACTTGGAAGAATCTCAAATATAAAATATATTTTGATTTGTTTAACACTTTTTTGGTTACTACATGATTCCATATGTGTTATTTCATAGTTGTGATATCTTCACTATTATTCTACAATGTAAAAAATAGTAAAAATAAAGAAAAACCCTTGAATGAGTAGGTGTGTCCAGACTTTTGACTGGTACTGTATATATATCAGTAGAGCCTGCTGAGGGGAGAACGGCTCATAATAATGACTGGAATGGAGTGAATGGAATGGTATCAAGAACATGGTTTCATGTGTTTGATACCACTCCATTCCAGTGGCTATTATGAGCCGTCCTCCCCTCAGCAGCCTCCACTGATATATATCTAGAGAGAGTCCAGTCCAGTCCAATCTGTTGCTCGGAGGTCTGGCTGTAACAACCATGCTTTCTGTTCTGTCTGTCCTGAATGATCTGGTTGTAAAATACAGTTGTCTTATACCTTACAGCACTTGAATGACTTTAGACTGTAGCATCTCCCTCATTTAGACTTTGCCATGCTGGCAGAATGTTTGTAAACGTCATGAGAAAAAGGAATAAACAATTCAACAGTTCCATTGAGGTGTTATGTGGATGATGTTCTATTTCAGGAACTAGCACATATCAGTATTGAGGACCAGCCAGGGAGAGGATTCACTGGGCCATTCAAGAACCCTGCATACTTTTGTCGTCATCTGGAAAATGAAGTCAAATTTAGAACATAGAACAGAAGACACTGGTCATTAGTTATTACATCACGTTGAATGGACGGGTCGTTATGAGAAAATTCATGTCTCTTTGAACTCTGATTCAGCGTCTGATTTCATCACAGCTTTTGTTTTGGTTCTCTCTGGCCTCACATAGGGAAGAGCAGGAAGCCACTGAAGGGGCAACGTTTATTTGAATCTTCATAGAGACCATAGCCTGAGGGAAGGTACATGTAGATGAAGTCCCCCTCCTGCAGAGTCACTGCATTAGATACATACTGATGCCCTTCCTGGCTATTCTACTGATTTGACAATATTTCATGCTACTTATTCTTAAATAAGGATACACCCATATATGCCGATGTGCAGACGTCCATGCCAGAGAATCTGAAGTAGTGAACTCCTCTCAATGGGACTGTGAAGACATCTGCAGGGAGAGATCAACACGGTCTCTCATGAACACTGGAGCAGCCTGTTAGTGATGTAGGTGTCTGTTACTAATGTCATATACGTAGCAGCAGTACCTGTCACTGGACTGTAGGTGTCTGTTACTAATGTCATATACGTAGCAGCAGTACCTGTAACTGGGCAGTAGGTGTCTGTTACTAATGTCATATACGTAGTAGCAGTACCTGTCACTGGACTGTAGGTGTCTGTTACTAATGTCATATACGTAGTAGCAGTACCTGTCCCTGGACTGTAGGTGTCTCTTACTAATGTCATATACGTAGCAGCAGTACCTGTCACTGGGCTGTAGGTGTCTGTAACTAATGTCATATACGTAGTAGCAGTACCTGTCACTGGACTGTAGGTGTCTGTAACTAATGTCATATACGTAGCAGCAGTAACTGTCCCTGGACTGTAGGTGTCTGTTACTAATGTCATATACGTAGCAGCAGTACCTGTCACTGGACTGTAGGTGTCTGTTACTAATGTCATATACGTAGCAGCAGTACCTGTCACTGGACTGTAGGTGTCTGTTACTAATGTCATATACGTAGCAGCAGTACCTGTCACTGGGCTGTAGGTGTCTGTTACTAATGTCATATACGTAGTAGCAGTACCTGTCACTGGACTGTAGGTGTCTGTTACTAATGTCATTTACGTAGTAGCAGTACCTGTCACTGGACTGTAGGTGTCTGTTACTAATGTCATATATGTAGTAGCAGTACCTGTCACTGGACTGTAGGTGTCTGTTACTAATGTCATATACGTAGCAGCCGTACCTGTTAGTGATGTAGGTGTCTGTAACTAATGTCATATACGTAGCAGCAGTACCTGTCACTGGACTGTAGGTGTCTGTTACTAATGTCATATACGTAGCAGCAGTACCTGTCACTGGACTGTAGGTGTCTGTTACTAATGTCAGATACGTAGCAGCAGTACCTGTCACTGGACTGTAGGTGTCTGTTACTAATGTCAGATACGTAGCAGCAGTACCTGTCACTGGGCTGTAGGTGTCTGTTACTAATGTCAGATACGTAGCAGCAGTACCTGTCACTGGACTGTAGGTGTCTGTTACTAATGTCATATACGTAGCAGCAGTACCTGTCACTGGACTGTAGGTGTCTGTTCCTAATGTCATATACGTAGCAGCAGTACCTGTCACTGGACTGTAGGTGTCTGTTACTAATGTCATATACGTAGCAGCAGTACCTGTCACTGGACTGTAGGTGTCTGTTACTAATGTCATATACGTAGCAGCAGTACCTGTCACTGGGCTGTAGGTGTCTGTTACTAATGTCATATACGTAGTAGCAGTACCTGTCACTGGACTGTAGGTGTCTGTTACTAATGTCATATACGTAGCAGCAGTACCTGTCACTGGACTGTAGGTGTCTGTTACTAATGTCATATACGTAGCAGCAGTACCTGTTAGTGATGTAGGTGTCTGTAACTAATGTCATATACGTAGTAGCAGTACTTGTCACTGGACTGTAGGTGTCTGTTACTAATGTCATATACGTAGCAGCAGTACCTGTCACTGGACTGTAGGTGTCTGTAACTAATGTCATATACGTAGCAGCAGTACCTGTCACTGGACTGTAGGTGTCTGTTACTAATGTCATATACGTAGTAGCAGTACCTGTCACTGGACTGTAGGTGTCTGTTACTAATGTCATATACGTAGTAGCAGTACCTGTCACTGGACTGTAGGTGTCTGTTACTAATGTCATATACGTAGCAGCAGTACCTGTCACTGGACTGTAGGTGTCTGTTACTAATGTCATATACGTAGCAGCAGTACCTGTCACTGGACTGTAGGTGTCTGTTACTAATGTCATATACGTAGCAGCAGTACCTGTCACTGGACTGTAGGTGTCTGTTACTAATGTCATATACGTAGCAGCAGTACCTGTCACTGGACTGTAGGTGTCTGTTACTAATGTCATATACGTAGCAGCAGTACCTGTCACTGGACTGTAGGTGTCTGTTACTAATGTCATATACGTAGCAGCAGTACCTGTTAGTGATGTAGGTGTCTGTTACTAATGTCATATACGTAGCAGCAGTACCTGTCACTGGACTGTAGGTGTCTGTTACTTATGTCATATACGTAGCAGCAGTACCTGTACCTGGACTGTACGTGTCTGTTACTAATGTCATATACGTAGCAGCAGTACCTGTCACTGGACTGTAGGTGTCTGTTACTAATGTCATATACGTAGCAGCAGTACCTGTTAGTGATGTAGGTGTCTGTTACTAATGTCATATACGTAGCAGCAGTACCTGTCACTGGGCTGTAGGTGTCTGTTACTAATGTCATATACGTAGCAGCAGTACCTGTCACTGGACTGTAGGTGTCTGTTACTAATGTCATATATGTAGCAGCAGTACCTGTTAGTGATGTAGGTGTCTGTTACTAATGTCATATACGTAGTAGCAGTACCTGTCACTGGACTGTAGGTGTCTGTAACTAATGTCATATATGTAGCAGCAGTACCTGTCACTGGACTGTAGGTGTCTGTAACTAATGTCATATACGTAGCAGCAGTACCTGTCACTGGGCTGTAGGTGTCTGTTACTAATGTCATATACGTAGCAGCAGTACCTGTCACTGGACTGTAGGTGTCTGTTACTAATGTCATATACGTAGCAGCAGTACCTGTCACTGGACTGTAGGTGTCTGTTACTAATGTCATATATGTAGCAGCAGTACCTGTCACTGGGCTGTAGGTGTCTGTTACTAATGTCATATACGTAGCAGCAGTACCTGTCACTGGACTGTAGGTGTCTGTTACTAATGTCATATACGTAGCAGCAGTACCTGTCACTGGGCTGTAGGTGTCTGTTACTAATGTCATATACGTAGCAGCAGTACCTGTCACTGGACTGTAGGTGTCTGTAACTAATGTCATATACGTAGCAGCAGTACCTGTCACTGGACTGTAGGTGTCTGTTACTAATGTCATATACGTAGCAGCAGTACCTGTCACTGGGCTGTAGGTGTCTGTAACTAATGTCATATACGTAGCAGCAGTACCTGTCACTGGACTGTAGGTGTCTGTTACTAATGTCATATATGTAGCAGCAGTACCTGTCACTGGACTGTAGGTGTCTGTTACTAATGTCATATACGTAGCAGCAGTACCTGTCACTGGACTGTAGGTGTCTGTTACTAATGTCATATACGTAGTAGCAGTACCTGTCACTGGACTGTAGGTGTCTGTTACTAATGTCATATACGTAGTAGCAGTACCTGTCACTGGACTGTAGGTGTCTGTTACTAATGTCATATACGTAGCAGCAGTACCTGTCACTGGACTGTAGGTGTCTGTTACTAATGTCATATACGTAGCAGCAGTACCTGTCACTGGACTGTAGGTGTCTGTTACTAATGTCATATACGTAGCAGCAGTACCTGTCACTGGACTGTAGGTGTCTGTTACTAATGTCATATACGTAGCAGCAGTACCTGTCACTGGACTGTAGGTGTCTGTTACTAATGTCATATACGTAGCAGCAGTACCTGTCACTGGACTGTAGGTGTCTGTTACTAATGTCATATACGTAGCAGCAGTACCTGTTAGTGATGTAGGTGTCTGTTACTAATGTCATATACGTAGCAGCAGTACCTGTCACTGGACTGTAGGTGTCTGTTACTAATGTCATATACGTAGCAGCAGTACCTGTACCTGGACTGTACGTGTCTGTTACTAATGTCATATACGTAGCAGCAGTACTTGTCACTGGACTGTAGGTGTCTGTTACTAATGTCATATACGTAGCAGCAGTACCTGTTAGTGATGTAGGTGTCTGTTACTAATGTCATATACGTAGCAGCAGTACCTGTCACTGGGCTGTAGGTGTCTGTTACTAATGTCATATACGTAGCAGCAGTACCTGTCACTGGACTGTAGGTGTCTGTTACTAATGTCATATATGTAGCAGCAGTACCTGTTAGTGATGTAGGTGTCTGTTACTAATGTCATATACGTAGTAGCAGTACCTGTCACTGGACTGTAGGTGTCTGTAACTAATGTCATATATGTAGCAGCAGTACCTGTCACTGGACTGTAGGTGTCTGTAACTAATGTCATATACGTAGCAGCAGTACCTGTTAGTGATGTAGGTGTCTGTTACTAATGTCATATACGTAGCAGCAGTACCTGTCACTGGACTGTAGGTGTCTGTAACTAATGTCATATACGTAGTAGCAGTACCTGTCCCTGGACTGTAGGTGTCTGTTACTAATGTCATATACGTAGCAGCAGTACCTGTCACTGGGCTGTAGGTGTCTGTTACTAATGTCATATACGTAGCAGCAGTACCTGTCACTGGACTGTAGGTGTCTGTTACTAATGTCATATACGTAGTAGCAGTACCTGTCCCTGGACTGTAGGTGTCTGTTACTAATGTCATATACGTAGCAGCAGTACCTGTCACTGGGCTGTAGGTGTCTGTTACTAATGTCATATACGTAGCAGCAGTACCTGTCACTGGACTGTAGGTGTCTGTTACTAATGTCATATACGTAGCAGCAGTACCTGTCACTGGACTGTAGGTGTCTGTTACTAATGTCATATATGTAGCAGCAGTACCTGTCACTGGGCTGTAGGTGTCTGTTACTAATGTCATATATGTAGCAGCAGTACCTGTCACTGGGCTGTAGGTGTCTGTTACTAATGTCATATATGTAGCAGCAGTACCTGTCACTGGGCTGTAGGTGTCTGTAACTAATGTCATATACGTAGCAGCAGTACCTGTCACTCGACTGTAGGTGTCTGTTACTAATGTCATATACGTAGCAGCAGTACCTGTCACTGGGCTGTAGGTGTCTGTAACTAATGTCATATACGTAGCAGCAGTACCTGTCACTGGACTGTAGGTGTCTGTTACTAATGTCATATACGTAGCAGCAGTACCTGTCACTGGACTGTAGGTGTCTGTTACTAATGTCATATACGTAGTAGCAGTACCTGTCACTGGACTGTAGGTGTCTGTTACTAATGTCATATATGTAGCAGCAGTACCTGTCACTGGACTGTAGGTGTCTGTTACTAATGTCATATACGTAGCAGCAGTACCTGTCACTGGACTGTAGGTGTCTGTTACTAATGTCATATACGTAGCAGCAGTACCTGTCACTGGACTGTAGGTGTCTGTTACTAATGTCATATACGTAGCAGCCGTACCTGTTAGTGATGTAGGTGTCTGTTACTAATGTCATATACGTAGCAGCAGTACCTGTTAGTGATGTAGGTGTCTGTTACTAATGTCATATACGTAGCAGCAGTACCTGTCACTGGACTGTAGGTGTCTGTTACTAATGTCATATACGTAGTAGCAGTACCTGTCACTGGACTGTAGGTGTCTGTTACTAATGTCATATACGTAGCAGCAGTACCTGTCACTGGACTGTAGGTGTCTGTAACTAATGTCATATACGTAGCAGCAGTACCTGTCCCTGGACTGTAGGTGTCTGTAACTAATGTCATATACGTAGCAGCAGTACCTGTCACTGGACTGTAGGTGTCTGTTACTAATGTCATATACGTAGCAGCAGTACCTGTCACTGGGCTGTAGGTGTCTGTTACTAATGTCATATACGTAGCAGCAGTACCTGTCACTGGGCTGTAGGTGTCTGTTACTAATGTCATATACGTAGCAGCAGTACCTGTTAGTGATGTAGGTGTCTGTTACTAATGTCATATACGTAGCAGCAGTACCTGTCACTGGACTGTAGGTGTCTGTTACTAATGTCATATACGTAGCAGCAGTACCTGTAACTGGGCAGTAGGTGTCTGTTACTAATGTCATATACGTAGTAGCAGTACCTGTCACTGGACTGTAGGTGTCTGTTACTAATGTCATATACGTAGCAGCAGTACCTGTCACTGGACTGTAGGTGTCTGTTACTAATGTCATATACGTAGCAGCAGTACCTGTTAGTGATGTAGGTGTCTGTTACTAATGTCATATACGTAGCAGCAGTACCTGTCACTGGGCTGTAGGTGTCTGTTACTAATGTCATATACGTAGCAGCAGTACCTGTATGTGGGTTATAGGTGTTGCCGATGTTTGAAGACCTTGGTGTAGATCAGTTGGGTCTCAGTATTGAAAGGTCCTTCTTTTCTTGAGTTCGTCAAACCAGCAGAGAAGGCCAGCTTTGGTCTGTCTCTGAGCACAACATAGTTCAATAAGTTACTGTATGTTGAGTAAGATAAATTCATAAAATGAACATATTCCCACACCACATTAGATACAATGAGTTTCTGAAAGTCTGTGTTTGTCTTACCTGTGTTCTCTCTCTTCAGCCCCTCCACTTCCCCTTTCAGTTCCTCCACCTCTCTCTCGCTGGCTGTCACTCTGGTCCCCATGGCTGACAGTTCAGCTGCTTGGGACAGAATTATGGGAATAATATCTAGAGCTCTTGATCTGATGTCAAGAGCTCAAATAAACTAATGATGAATTCAACACACTCTTCCCGACTACAATAGTCAAATGAAAGGAAGCTGCCTCATGTTAGCTGCATTCTCTCCTTCTGCAGCTCCTCCACCTCTCCTTTCTGCTCCTCCACCTCTCCTATCAGCTCTTCCATCTATCCTTTCTGCTCCTCCACCTCTCCTTTCAGCTCCTCCACCTCTCCTTTCAGCTCCTCCACCTCTCCTTTCAGCTCCTCCATCTCTCCTTTCAGCTCCTCCACCTCTCCTTTCTGCTCCTCCACCTCTCCTTTCAGCTCCTCCACCTCTCCTTTCAGCTCCTCCACCTCTCCTTTCTGCTCCTCCACCTCTCCTTTCAGCTCCTCCACCTCTCCTTTCAGCTCCTCCATCTCTCCTTTCAGCTCCTCCAGCTCTCCTTTCAGCTCCTCCACCTCTCCTTTCAGCTCCTCCACCTCTCCTTTCAGCTCCTCCACCTCCACCATGTCTCTCAGCTCCACTCTCTGTTCCACCACCATGTCTCTCAGCTCCTCTCTCTGTTCCTCCACCATGTTCCTCAGCTCCACTCTCTGTTCCACCACCATGTTCCTCAGCTCCACTCTCTGTTCCACCACCATGTTCCTCAGCTCCGCTCTCTGTTCCACCACCATGTTCCTCAGCTCCACTCTCTGTTCCACCACCATGTTCCTCAGCTCCTCTCTCTGTTCCACCACCATGTTCCTCAGCTCCACTCTCTGTTCCACCACAATGTTCCTCAGTTCCACTCTCTGTTCCACCACCATGTTCCTCAGCTCTTCTCTCTGTTCCACCACCATGTTCCTCACCTCCACTCTCTGTTCCACCACCATGTTCGTCAGCTCCACTCTCTGTTCCACCACCATGTTCCTCAGCTCCACTCTCTGTTCCACCACCATGTTCCTCAGCTCCACTCTCTGTTCCACCACCATGTTTCTCAGCTCTTCTCTCTGTTCCACCACCATGTTCCTCAGCTCCACTCTCTGTTCCACCACCATGTTCCTCAGCTCCACTCTCTGTTCCACCACCATGTTCCTCAGCTCCACTCTCTGTTCCACCACCATGTTCCTCAGCTCCTCTCTCTGTTCCACCACCATGTTCCTCACCTCCACTCTCTGTTCCACCACCATGTTCCTCAGCTCCACTCTCTGTTCCACCACCATGTTCCTCAGCTCCTCTCTCTGTTCCACCACCATGTTCCTCACCTCCACTCTCTGTTCCACCACCATGTTCCTCAGTTCCACTCTCTGTTCCACCACCATGTTCCTCAGCTCCACTCTCTGTTCCACCACCATGTTCCTCAGCTCCTCTCTCTGTTCCACCACCATGTTCCTCAGCTCCACTCTCTGTTCCACCACCATGTTCCTCAGCTCCACTCTCTGTTCCTCCACCATGTCTCTCAGCTCCTCTCTCTGTTCCTCCACCATGTTCCCCAGCTCCACTCTCTGTTCCACCACCATGTTCCTCAGCTCCTCTCTCTGTTCCACCACCATGTTCCTCAGCTCCACTCTCTGTTCCACCACCATGTTCCTCAGCTCCACTCTCTGTTCCTCCACCATGTCTCTCAGCTCCTCTCTCTGTTCCTCCACCATGTTCCTCAGCTCCACTCTCTGTTCCTCCACCATGTTCCTCAGCTCCACTCTCTGTTCCACCACCATGTCTCTCAGCTCCTCTCTCTGTTCCACCACCATGTCTCTCAGCTCCTTCAGTTCAGTCCAGATGTCAGGCTGGGTGGTCAACGGTTCAGAAACACTCTCCCTGCTCTCTCCCCCTTCGCTGTGACCCTGTAGAGTGATGTCATTCTCTCTAACCCCTCTACTCTCTGGTTTGAATCCCCGAGCCAATTAGGTGAAAAATCTATAGATTGCCCTTGAGCAAGGCACTTAACCCTAATTGCTCATGTAAGTCACTCTGGATAAGACCGTCTGCTAAATGACTCAAAGGTAAGTAAATATAAAGCAGCAATGTGTCAGAAATATCACCATAGTTACCGAAGGGCTAGCTGCTGGAGCTATTATTATTATCGAAGCTCCACTAAGCCTATTGGAGGTCTAGGTACAGTCATCCCCATAGTCTGTTCACCTAGATCCACAAGGTGGAGTTAACTTGAAGGGGAGGGAGAAGGGAGTGAGGGTTTAAAACAAAGCCTTGCCTCTGTGGCTGTTGTCAAAGCAACAGAGAAGGAGCAGGAAGTATCCAGGTAGTTAAATAGAACACACACACTCCCTCTGGTAACCTCCGGTCCTCACACACTGAACAGCCACTGCGCCACCTGACCAGCCTCATACAGGTAAGAGACACCTGCTGCTAGCTACACCTGATCTCCTCCTTCTCTGAGAAAATACATGAACCTGGGCATGTGTGTTCTCTCTTTCCCTCTCCTCTCTATCTCACACATCTGTCTCCGTTTTCATGTGTTCTCTCTTTCCCTCTCCTCTCTATCTCACACATCTGTTTCCGTTTTCATGTGTTCTCTCTTTCCCTCTCCTCTCTATCTCACACATCTGTCTCCGTTTTCATGTGTTCTCTCTTTCCCTCTCCTCTCTATCTCACACATCTGTCTCCGTTTTCATGTGTTCTCTCTTTCCCTCTCCTCTCTATCTCACACATCTGTTTCCGTTTTCATGTGTTCTCTCCCTGTGACCAAACAATGCCAATAGTATGTCTGTCATATAAGAATGTTCCAGATGGGCCTGGCATGGGCTATATTATAAAGTTGTCATATTTTGATAGACTAATGGGACAATATGTGTGGGGAATGGCTCTCAGCACTTGGCTTTGCCCAGTTTAAATGCCAGGTAAACAGGAGTGGTATTATTTGCGCATGTCAGCGTGTGAAAATGCTGCCAAGCGCCAAACTGCCAGAACTGGATTGGCAGTGTATCCGCCCAGGCAGCCATTGTTCTGACAATCATTGTTCCACAGTCTCATAATGAGCCACCAGAATAGCTCAAGACACACCTGACTGTAGCATGTAACAATATAATAATCACTGAGTAACACCATAATAATCACTGAGTAACATCATAATAATCACTGAGTAACATCATAATAAATACTGAGTAACACCATAATAATCACTGAGTAACACCATAATAATCACTGAGTAACAACATAATAATCACTGAGTAACACCATAATAATCACTGAGTAACACCATAATAATCACTGAGTAACACCATAATAATCACTGAGTAACATCATAATAATCACTGAGTAACACCATAATAATCACTGAGTAACAACATAATAATCACTGAGTAACACCATAATAATCACTGAGTAACACCATAATAATCACTGAGTAACACCATAATAATCACTGAGTAACACCATAATAATCACTGAGTAACACCATAATAATCACTGAGTAACACCATAATAATCACTGAGTAACATCATAATAATCACTGAGTAACATCATAATAAATACTGAGTAACACCTTAATAATCACTGAGTAACATCATAATAAATACTGAGTAACATCATAATAATCACTGAGTAACATCATAATAATCACTGAGTAACATCCTAATAATCACTGAGTAACACCATAATAATCACTGAGTAACACCATAATAATCACTGAGTAACATCATAATAAATACTGAGTAACACCATAATAATCACTGAGTAACATCATAATAAATACTGAGTAACACCTTAATAATCACTGAGTAACATCATAATAAATACTGAGTAACATCATAATAAATACTGAGTAACACCCTAATAATCACTGAGTAACAGCATAATAAATACTGAGTAACACCATAATAATCACTGAGTAACACCATAATAATCACTGAGTAACACCATAATAATCACTGAGTAACATCATAATAAATACTGAGTAACACCATAATAATCACTGACTAACACCATAATAATCACTGAGTAACATCATAATAAATACTGAGTAACACCATAATAATCACTGAGTAACATCATAATAAATACTGAGTAACACCATAATAATCACTGCGTAACACCATAATAATCACTGAGTAACACCATAATAATCACTGAGTAACACCATAATAATCACTGAGTAACATCATAATAAATACTGAGTAACACCATAATAATCACTCAGTCTGACAGAGCGATTATTATTCAAAAGAATTAAACATCACAAAAACTATCTCATTAACAGAGAAAGGTTTATTTAAGCATACAGTTTGCATGGTTAGTGAATAGTTAAAGTGTAAATTGCCTTTCTTGATGGCCCCTGAGATGATAATTAAAGTTGAATTGAATTATAATTTAAATGGAGGAGAAGGAGGAAGAGGAAGAGGTGGTTTGTGATAGGAATTTATCAGCACAGCGGCAGCCAGGTGAACACCAGCCAGGTGAACACCAGCCAGGTCCAGGTGAACACCAGCCAGGTGAACACCAGCAAGGTCCAGGTGAACACCAGCCAGGTGAACACCAGCAAGGTCCAGGTGAACACCAGCCAGGTGAACACCAGCAAAGTCCAGGTGAACACCAGCCAGGTGAACACCAGCAAGGTCCAGGTGAACACCAGCCAGGTGAACACCAGCCAGGTCCAGGTGAACACCACCCAGGTCCAGGTGAACACCAGCCAGGTGAACACCAGCAAGGTCCAGGTGAACACCAGCCAGGTGAACACCAGCCAGGTCCAGGTGAACACCAGCCAGGTGAACACCAGCAAGGTCCAGGTGAACACCAGCCAGGTGAACACCAGCCAGGTCCAGGTGAACACCAGCCAGGTCCAGGTGAACACCAGCCAGGTGAACACCAGCAAGGTCCAGGTGAACACCAGCCAGGTGAACACCAGCCAGGTCCAGGTGAACACCAGCCAGGTCCAGGTGAACACCAGCCAGGTGAACACCAGCCAGGTCCAGGTGAACACCAGCCAGGTGAACACCAGCAAGGTCCAGGTGAACACCAGCCAGGTGAACACCAGCCAGGTCCAAGTGAACACCAGCCAGGTCCAGGTGAACACCAGCCAGGTGAACACCAGCAAGGTCCAGGTGAACACCAGCAAGGTCCAGGTGAACACCAGCCAGGTGAATACCAGCCAGGTGAACACCAGCCAGGTGAATACCAGCCAGGTGAATACCAGCCAGCTGGATACCAGCCAGGGGAACATAAACACCAGCAAGGTCCAGGTGAACACCAGCCAGGTGAACACCAGCCAGGTCCAGGTGAACACCAGCCAGGTCCAGGTGAACACCAGCCAGGTGAACACCAGCAAGGTCCAGGTGAACACCAGCCAGGTGAACACCAGCCAGGTCCAGGTGAACACCAGCCAGGTCCAGGTGAACACCAGCCAGGTGAACATCAGCCAGGTCCAGGTGAACACCAGCCAGGTGAACACCAGCAAGGTCCAGGTGAACACCAGCCAGGTGAACACCAGCCAGGTCCAAGTGAACACCAGCCAGGTCCAGGTGAACACCAGCCAGGTGAACACCAGCAAGGTCCAGGTGAACACCAGCAAGGTCCAGGTGAATACCAGCCAGGTGAACACCAGCCAGGTGAATACCAGCCAGGTGAATACCAGCCAGCTGGATACCAGCCAGGGGAACACCAGCCAGGTGAACACCAGCCAGGTCCAGGTGAACACCAGCCAGGTGAATACCAGCCAGGTGAATACCAGCCAGGTGAACACCAGCCAGGTGAATACCAGCCAGGTGAATACCAGCCAGGTGAACACCAGCCAGGTGAATACCAGCCAGGTGAATACCAGCCAGGTGAACACCAGCCAGGTGAATACCAGCCAGGTGAACACCAGCCAGGTGAATACCAGCCAGGTGAACACCAGCCAGGTGAATACCAGCCAGGTGAACACCAACCAGGTGAATACCAGCCAGGTGAATACCAGCCAGCTGAATACCAGCCAGGGGAACACCAGCCAGGTGAACACCAGCCAGGTCCAGGTGAACACCAGCCAGGTGAACACCAGCCAGGGCCAGGTGAACACCAGCCAGGTGAATACCAGTCAGGTGAATACCAGCCTGGTGAATACCAGCCAGGTCCAGGTGAACACCAGCCAGGTGAACACCAGCCAGGTGAATACCAGCCAGGTGAACACCAGCCAGGTGAATACCAGCCAGGTGAATACCAGCCAGGTGAACACCAGCCAGGTGAATACCAGCCAGGTGAATACCAGCCAGGTGAACACCAGCCAGGTGAATACCAGCCAGGTGAATACCAGCCAGGTGAACACCAGCCAGGTGAATACTAACACTTTGCTTTGAAGTGACCGAACAGGTTTTAATCTGTAAAACAGACAGAGGAGGAAAAAGAGGAACAGTGAAACAAGCGAAAGTATTTCTCTCTGTCAAAGAGCTATATATCTTATGTGAGGTTTTACAAATATTTTAGGTATCAAATCAAATCAAATCAAATCAAATCAAATTTTATTAGTCACATACACATGGTTAGCAGATGTTAATGCGAGTGTAGCGAAATGCTTTTGCTTCTAGTTCCGACAATGCAGTAATAACAACAAGTAATCTAACCTAACAATTCCACAACTACTACCTTATACACACAAGTGTAAAGGGATAAAGAATATGTACATAAAGATATATGAATGAGTGATGGTACAGAACGGCATAGGCAAGATGCAGTAGATGGTATAGAGTACGGTATATACATATGAGATGAGTACTGTAGGGTATGTAAACATAAAGTGGCATAGTTTAAAGTGGCTAGTGGTACATTTTTACATAATTTCCATCAATTCCCATTTTTAAAGTGGCTGGAGTTGAGTCAGTATGTTGGCAGCGGCCGCTAAATGTTAGTGGTGGCTGTTTAACAGTCTGATGGCCTTGAGATAGAAGCTGTTTTTCAGTCTCTCGGTCCCTGCTTTGATGCACCTGTACTGACCTCGCCTTCTGGATGATAGCGGGGTGAACAGGCAGTGGCTTGGGTGGTTGTTGTCCTTGATGATCTTTATGGCCTTCCTGTGACATCGGGTGGTGTAGGTGTCCTGGAGGGCAGGTAGTTTGCCCCCGGTGATGCGTTCTGCAGACCTCACTACCCTCTGGAGAGCCTTACGGTTGTGGGCGGAGCAGTTGCCGTACCAGGCGGTGATACAGCCCGACAGGATGCTCTCGATTGTGCATCTGTAGAAGTTTGTGAGTGCTTTTGGTGACAAGCCGAATTTCTTCAGCCTCCTGAGGTTGAAGAGGCGCTGCTGCGCCTTCTTCACGACGCTGTCTGTGTGGGTGGACCAATTCAGTTTGTCCGTGATGTGTACACCGAGGAACTTAAAACTTTCCACCTTCTCCACTACTGACCCGTCGATGTGGATAGGGGGGTGCTCCCTCTGCTGTTTCCTGAAGTCCACAATCATCTCCTTTGTTTTGTTGACGTTGAGTGTGAGGTTATTTTCCTGACACCACACTCCGAGGGCCCTCACCTCCTCCCTGTAGGCCGTCTCGTCGTTGTTGGTAATCAAGCCTACCACTGTACTGTCATCCGCAAACTTGATGATTGATTTGGAGGCGTGCATGGCCACGCAGTCGTGGGTGAACAGGGAGTACAGGAGAGGGCTCAGAACGCACCCTTGTGGGGCCCCAGTGTTGAGGATCAGCGGGGTGGAGATGTTGTTACCTACCCTCACCACCTGGGGGCGGCCCGTCAGGAAGTCCAGGACCCAGTTGCACAGGGCGGGGTCGAGACCCAGGGTCTCGAGCTTGATGACGAGTTTGGAGGGTACTATGGTGTTAAATGCTGAGCTGTAATCGATGAACAGCATTCTCACATAGGTATTCCTCTTGTCCAGATGGGTTAGGGCAGTGTGCAGTGTGGTTGCGATTGCGTCGTCTGTGGACCTATTAGGTCGGTAAGCAAATTGGAGTGGGTCTAGGGTGTCCGGTAGGGTGGAGGTGATATGGTCCTTGACTAGTCTCTCAAAGCACTTCATGATGACGGAAGTGAGTGCTACGGGGCGGTAGTCGTTTAGCTCAGTTACCTTAGCTTTCTTGGGAACAGGAACAATGGTGGCCCTCTTGAAGCATGTGGGAACAGCAGACTGGGATAAGGATTGATTGAATATGTCCGTAAACACACCAGCCAGCTGGTCTGCGCATGCTCTGAGGACGCGGCTGGGAATGCCGTCTGGGCCTGCAGCCTTGCGAGGGTTAACACGTTTAAATGTTTTACTCACCTCGGCTGCAGTGAAGGAGAGCCCGCAGGTTTTGGTAGCGGGCCGTGTCAGTGGCACTGTATTGTCCTCATGTATGTTGTATGTTGGTACCTGTGAGTCTGATTGAGTGTTATTGGGTGGTGTGATCTCAGTCTATCTTTTCATCAACTATCTTGGGCTTTCATGTCCATCTTTGCACACATTTCTAACAATGAAGTTTCATAGACAACCATGCCCAACTTCAGACCCATTTTGAATATCTTTTATTGCCTTCTGCAGGTTACTGCAATGACGTTTCTCCGCCACTTGGGGACAGTGCTGGCTCTTTCTTGTCTTGTCTCCATGGCCCAAACTGACAAAAGTGAGCAATCAAAATAGTATCCTTATTTGACACAATTTTCTCTCCTCGTGTATTTGTCTTTGCTGGATGGGAGGATGGACATTCCTAAGAGCAATAAGTGTCTCACCCCCTTCCCTCTTCTATCTCCCTCTCCCTCCAGCCACTCCGCAGGGCTCCAGCAGGCCCATGACGAGAGCTCTGTTCCTCAGCTACAGCTCAGACGGAGAATCCCTCACCACCGAGCAGCTCCGCAGCCTCCTCTCCAATGAGTTCAGCCAGGTCCAGGTGTGTGTGTGTGCGCTTGTGCTTGTGTTGTGTGTGTGTGTGTGTGTGTGTGTGTGTGTGTGTGTGTGTGTGTGTGTGTGTGTGTGTGTGTGTGTGTGTGTGTGTGTGTGTGTGTGTGTGTGTGTGTGTGTGTGTGTGTGTGTGTGTGTGTGTGTGTGTGTGTGTACTGAGCTGAAAGGGCAGAATACTAAACTGAGTCTCTCTCTCTCGCTCTCTCTCTCTGTCTCTCTGTATCTCTCTCTCTCTCTCTCTCTCTCTCTCTCTCTCTCTCTCTCTCTCTCTCTCTCTCTCTCTCTCTCTCTCTCTCTCTCTCTCTCTCTCTCTCTCTCTCTCTCTCTCTCTCTGTCTCTCTCTCTGTCTCTCTCTCTCTCTCTGTCTCTCTCTCTCTCTCTCTCTCTGTCTCTCTCTCTGTCTCTCTCTCTCTGTCTCTCTCTGTCTCTCTCTCTCTCTGTCTCTCTCTGTCTCTCTCTCTCTCTGTCTCTCTCTCTCTCTCTCTCTCTCTCTCTCTCTCTCTCTCTCTGTAGGCGCTGAATGAACAGCTGCTGGAGGAGTTCATTGTGGCTTATGATGGAAATGGAGATCACAAGCTCGATATGATGGAGTTTGCAGATCTGGTCAAATTCATCACCAAAGACGGCCACTAGACAACACTGGAAATATATATTAATCCTGGGCTTATGATGGGCCTAACAATATCTGACACATAGAAAATGTAACATAGATCACAAAACCTGAAACATACACACATTCCTGATGAATAAATCTGTCTACTGCTTGTAGTCATTTAAACTCACATCCCACTTTACTTCAAGTGAATAACTAATTATATAACAACGAAGTATGAGATATGCCTCTTGTATCCATGTAGGATTACTTACAGATGAGTAGTGGCTTACTTGAAGTGCCTACAGTGCAGAATATTAGGAGGCTGGCGAGGGGAGGATGGCTCATAACAAGGAAACCACGTGTTTGATGTATTTGATACCATACCACTGATTCCGTTCCAGCCATAACTATGAGCCCATCCTCCCCAATTAAGGTGCCACCAGCTCCCTGTGCAATAGCATCAGTATGCTATTCCAAGCAAAACACCACAGTTCCCTCAACAGCTGTGCCTCCTGTTTTCTGTCGTCAGCACATCTGTATGTCTAACACACACACACACACACACACACACACACACACACACACACACACACACACACACACACACACACACACACACACACACACACACACACACACACACACACACACACACACACACACACACACACACACACACACACACACACACACACAGACACAGAGAGAGAGGTGATCTAGATTTTCAGACAGGAGCACTTCCTCAGGGTGTGTGTGTGTCTTACTCTGACTAGAAAAACATTATTTGTTCTCCACAAAGACGTAGCCCTTTCCTGCAGTTAAATGACCTAGTGGCCTCATGGGTGGAATGTTATTCATATTTTTCATCATTTCATAATTAATTAACAAAATCTGGTGTTTCTATGTCAAACAGTTTTGTTATATTTCAGTCTTCTGTGATGTATATAAAGTGTAATATTGGGATGCAAACTCAAAATTATATACATTTGAACTCTATACCTGACATGGTACAGGGTCTTCTTTTTAAGCCCATAACCATGTGTGTGAGGTATATACTTTTGTTTCACAGTAGATGTGTTTAAGACTACATAGAAACCCTCTGTGTGACCCTGATTTATCCCACTGCAGTAACAACTGCTTTAGATCCTCTGTGTCTGTCAGCTCTCACAGCAGCTCAGAATATGTTGTTCATCCATGTTTCTCAAAGGTCAAATGTTGAAGTTCTTCCAAATGTCAAATTTCGATGTGTTTAAGGTTAAGTTTAGACATTAACTCAGAGTTTTTAAGGTTAGGGTTAAGTTAAGGCATTAACTCAGAGTGTTTAAGGTTAGGGTTAAGTTAAGGCATTAACTCAGAGTGTTTAAGGTTAGGGTTAAGTTAAGGTATTAACTCAGAGTGTTTAAGGTTAGGGTTAAGTTAAGGTATTAACTCAGAGTGTTTAAGGTTAGGGTTAAGTTAAGGTATTAACTCAGAGTGTTTAAGGTTAGGGTTAAGTTAAGGTATTAACTCAGAGTGTTTAAGGTTAGGGTTAAGTTAAGGTATTAACTCAGAGTGTTTAAGGTTAGGGTTAAGTTAAGGTATTAACTCAGAGTGTTTAAGGTTAGGGTTAAGTTAAGGTATTAACTCAGAGTGTTTAAGGTTAGGGTTAAGTTAAGGTATTAACTCAGAGTGTTTAAGGTTAGGGTTAAGTTAAGGTATTAACTCAGAGTGTTTAAGGTTAGGGTTAAGTTAAGGTATTAACTCAGAGTGTTTAAGGTTAGGGTTAAGTTAAGGTATTAACTCAGAGTGTTTAAGGTTAGGGTTAAGTTAAGGTATTAACTCAGAGTGTTTAAGGTTAGGGTTAAGTTAAGGTATTAACTCAGAGTGTTTAAGGTTAGGGTTAAGTTAAGGTATTAACTCAGAGTGTTTAAGGTTAGGGTTAAGTTAAGGTATTAACTCAGAGTGTTTAAGGTTAGGGTTAAGTTAAGGTATTAACTCAGAGTGTTTAAGGTTAGGGTTAAGTTAAGGTATTAACTCAGAGTGTTTAAGGTTAGGGTTAAGTTAAGGTATTAACTCAGAGTGTTTAAGGTTAGGGTTAAGTTAAGGCATTAACTCAGAGTGTTTAAGGTTAGGGTTAAGTTAAGGCATTAACTCAGAGTGTTTAAGGTTAGGGTTAAGTTAAGGTATTAACTCAGAGTGTTTAAGGTTAGGGTTAAGTTAAGGTATTAACTCAGAGTGTTTAAGGTTAGGGTTAAGTTAAGGTATTAACTCAGAGTGTTTAAGGTTAGGGTTAAGTTAAGGTATTAACTCAGAGTGTTTAAGGTTAGGGTTGGGTTAAGGTATTAACTCAGAATGTTTAAGGTTAGGGTTAAGTTAAGGTATTAACTCAGAGTGTTTAAGGTTAGGGTTAAGTTAAGGCATTAACTCAGAGTGTTTAAGGTTAGGGTTAAGTTAAGGCATTAACTCAGAGTGTTTAAGGTTAGGGTTAAGTTAAGGTATTAACTCAGAGTGTTTAAGGTTAGGGTTAAGTTAAGGTATTAACTCAGAGTGTTTAAGGTTAGGGTTAAGTTAAGGTATTAACTCAGAGTGTTTAAGGTTAGGGTTAAGTTAAGGTATTAACTCAGAGTGTTTAAGGTTAGGGTTAAGTTAAGGTATTAACTCAGAGTGTTTAAGGTTAGGGTTAAGTTAAGGCATTAACTCAGAGTGTTTAAGGTTAGGGTTAAGTTAAGGCATTAACTCAGAGTGTTTAAGGTTAGGGTTAAGTTAAGGTATTAACTCAGAGTGTTTAAGGTTAGGGTTAAGTTAAGGTATTAACTCAGAGTGTTTAAGGTTAGGGTTAAGTTAAGGTATTAACTCAGAATGTTTAAGGTTAGGGTTAAGTTAAGGTATTAACTCAGAGTGTTTAAGGTTAGGGTTAAGTTAAGGCATTAACTCAGAGTGTTTAAGGTTAGGGTTAAGTTAAGGTATTAACTCAGAGTGTTTAAGGTTAGGGTTAAGTTAAGGTATTAACTCAGAATGTTTAAGGTTAGGGTTAAGTTAAGGTATTAACTCAGAGTGTTTAAGGTTAGGGTTAAGTTAAGGCATTAACTCAGAGTGTTTAAGGTTAGGGTTAAGTTAAGGCATTAACTCAGAGTGTTTAAGGTTAGGGTTAAGTTAAGGTATTAACTCAGAGTGTTTAAGGTTAGGGTTAAGTTAAGGCATTAACTCAGAGTGTTTAAGGTTAGGGTTAAGTTAAGGCATTAACTCAGAGTGTTTAAGGTTAGGGTTAAGTTAAGGTATTAACTCAGAGTGTTTAAGGTTAGGCATTAATGAATGGTTAAGGTATTAACTCTGAATGGTTAACGTAAGGGTTAAGGTTAGGCATTAATGAATGGTTACGGTATTAACTCTGAATGGTTAACGTAAGGGTTAAGGTTAGGCATTAATGAATGGTTAAGGTATTAACTCTGAATGGTTAAGGTAAGGGTTAACGTAAGGGTTAAGGTTAGGCATTAATGAATGGTTAAGGTATTAACTCTGAATGGTTAAGGTAAGGGTTAACGTAAGGGTTAAGGTTAGGCATTAATGAATGGTTAAGGTATTAACTCTGAATGGTTAAGGTAAGGTTTAAGGTTTGGTATAGGCTTAAAACAACAACAATTGTAAATAACTTTCTATCGCTGGATTCAAACTTGCAACCTTTTCAAATAGAGGCAGATGCTACACAACGTCTAGCAAACTGAAACCTATTTGAAGGTAACAGCGCTCACTGTTGCCCCTGGTGTCCAGTTTCCACGTCATCTCCCAATGTCCTCAGACATGGATGGACGTTGAATACTGACTTGTATCACGGGTGACCTGGCTGTTAAATCCACCACCTGTTTGTCTGAGCAGATAAGAGAATTCAGTGGGATTCGGTATATAACTCCTTTACCAGACCAGGCCTCGGAGAGGGAAGAGGCTACTGGAGTCTATAGTAGAACTGGCTCTAGAAGGAAATCTATCTACTATCTATTGTTGAACAAAATGTTGCAGTTTAATGATCATCATAATCATCACACATCCATTATCTTTCAGGGGGGTGATGGGTAATAAAATATGAATCAGCAGAAAGAACATCCACACTGATTTGTTCTGCCAATAAAGTGGTGGTTTAATTCAAGTCACCGTGGTTTACAAGGTTTCCACTGTTTCCTGGTCTCTGTCAGTTTACTAACTACATTTCACAATGTCTCTCCTCTCTCTGTTGGCCACTAGAGACGGAGGTGTCTGTCTGTCACACAGAATTCCTGTACACCATTAGAGGAGAGGAGAGGACAGGAGAGGAGTAGAGGTGAAACAGGACAGTCAGACCTGGGACGTAAAGCCCTGAAGGCATACTGTGTAGGTACAATATCAGTAAGAGAGAGAGAGAGAGAGAGAGAGAGAGAGAGAGAGAGAGAGAGAGAGAGAGAGAGAGAGAGAGAGAGAGAGAGAGAGAGAGAGAGAGAGAGAGAGAGAGAGAGAGAGAGAGAGAGAGAGAGAGAGAGAGAGAGAGAGAGAGAGAGAGAGAGAGAGAGAGAGAGAGAGAGTGTGTATATATAATATAACATTTGTAATGTCTTTATTGTTTTGAAACTTCTGTATGTGTAATGTTTACTGTTAATTTGTATTGTTTATTTCACTTTTGTATAATATCTACCTCACTTGCTTTGGCAATGTTAACACATGTTTCCCATGCCAATAAAGCCCCTTGAATTGAATTGAATTGAATTGAGAGAGAGAGAAAGACATAGAGAGAGAGAGAGAGAGAGAGAGAGAGAGAGAGAGAGAGAGAAAGACATAGAGACATGGAGACAGAGAGAGAAAGACATAGAGACATAGAGAGAGAGAGAGAGAGAGAGAGAGAGAGAGAGAGAGAGAGAGAGAGAGAGAGAGAGAGAGAGAGAGAGAGAGAGAGAGAGAGAGAGAGAGAGAGAGAGAGAGAGAGAGAGAGAGAGAGAGAGAGAGAGAGAGAGAGAGAGAGAGAGAGAGAGAGAGAGAGAGACAGACAGACAGACAGACAGACAGACAGACAGACAGACAGACAGACAGACAGACAGACAGACAGACAGACAGACAGACAGACAGACAGACAGACAGACAGACAGACAGACAGACAGACAGACAGACAGAGAGAGAGAGAGAGATAGATAGAGACAGACAGAGAGACAGACAGACAGAGAGACAGAGAGAGAAAGATAGAGACAGACAGAGAGATAGAGACAGAGAGAGATAGAGACAGACAGAGAGACAGAGAGAGAGACAAAGAGAGAGACAGAGAGAGAGACAGACATAGAGAGAGAGAGAGAGACAGAGAGGCCTTCAGCTGTGTAACCTGTCTGACCTGAGTGAAGAATGCTGATGAAAGTCAACAGAAAGAGAGGGGCATTCAAGTGACAGAACCCTGGTTGAACTGGGATAAGAAACACACTGGCTGCTGCTGTCTGTGCATTGTTGACCATAAATCCCTCCTGCAGCAACTGCACATGTACTTACATGGACAAGAGGAGGAACAGGAATGTCAGAAAAGTGAAGGTCAGAGTGTGTGTGTGTGTGTGTGTGTGTGTGTGTGTGTGTGTGTGTGTGTGTGTGTGTGTGTGTGTGTGTGTGTGTGTGTGTGTGTAGTGTGTAGTGTGTAGCGTGTAGCGTGTGCGTGCGTGCGTGCGTGCGTGTGTGTAGTGTGTAGTGTTTAGTGTGTGCGTGTGCGTGTGTGTGACGAGACAGTTGGACACTGACAGCAGAAAAACAACATGTCTGCCTCTTTAGACTCTGTGAAGTCTGACCTCCACTGTTACAGGAGCAACGGTCTGACCCCTACCCCTCTCCCTGAGGTCATAGGCTGGCAGGTGTCCATCCCAGCTTTAAATGACCTATTAAATATCTGATGTGCAAAGAGGGGAGCACAGCTAGCCTGGTCCATCACTACCAACAGACAACAGAGGGAGGACAAGACAAGACTATTAGCTGTCTAATTACAGTTTTTAACAATCCCTTTGACACTAATTTCAGAACCTTGTGGTCATTTTTCAAAACTCTGGACACAAAACTCAAAACGGTCATCACTTGTAACACAGGCTGTCCAATGTTCAAAACATTGCATTGTGCATTCATATCTTTAAAGAAACCTTGCACTTGCAGAATCATTGGTTCAAATAACTCATTTATCATGAAATACCATAGGAACATTCATTTAGATCACCCACACACAAGATACCGATAGTTTCACTGTGTAGTTGTTCGTACAATCATTAAATATTGTAGTACAAAATATGTGATAAATGTTTCATTATGCTACTACATGTAAATACATCACTGTAAAAGGACTAGTAGAGAGAATACTACAGAGACAGTGGAATCATTGAACAAAATATGACATTTATTGATGAAATTCAATAAAATCACAACATAGGTTTCTTTGAATTAAAGCAAAAATAATTAGCTACAAAAAAAGTAAAAAACTACAGTAAAACGTCAACTGCAGTGTTCCTCACCTGGCTTACTGTAAAAGGCTAAACAAAGGATTGATTACTGTACTTCTATATTTCCCTCAACCCTGTCTTGTGGATTTGGCCACAGGTTCTCATCCACATCACAATGGATGTTTTCATTAGTCAAACATCTTGGGAAGAATCTTCGGGCGAATCTAGGCCTGACACTGGTCTGCCGTGATGTCATTGCACGCGTCATCCATGGCCTGGAGAAGGGTGGCTTGTTCGTGAGGGCGCCTATCATATACCTTCCACCTCCATGTGGAGAAAAATTCCTCAATCGGGTTAAGGAAAGGAGAGTATGGGGGTAAGTACAGGGTGGTAAATTGTGGATGGGCCTGAAACCATGCTTGCACCATTTGAGCATGGTGGAACCTGACGTTATCCCACACAATGACATAGGTCATGCCATCAGCTCTACAGACCTGATTTAGCTCATCAAGGAAGGTTACATTCGAACAGCGAATCATGTGGCTGCCTGCAACTCAATATATAGAGTATATAGAGTAGAGAGCTTTAGATTTTGTTCGACCAAACATTAGAACAGGCAAGATGAGTAATCTAAGCAACTTTGACCGTGGTATGATTGCTGATGCCACACATGGTGATTCCAGCACCTCAGAAACAGCTGCCTTCCTGGGATTTTTACGCACTACAGTCTATAGAGTTTACAGAGAATGGTGCGATAAACAAATTCAGTGAGCGGCAGTTCTGTGGGCAAAACACCTTGTTAATGAGAGAGGTCAGAGGAGAATGTCCAGACTCATTCAAGACAGAAAGGCCAAAAATGCTCAAATTACAGCTGTTTAAAACAGTGGTGTGCAGAAGGGCATCTCTTAATGTAAAACACTGTGAATAATGCAGGCTGTTGTGGAGGCAAAAGGGTGTCCTACCCAGTACTAGATAGGTGTACCTAATAAAGTGGCCGGTGAGTGTACAGTAATGTCAAATCTGAAAACATGGTCTGGAAAAGTGGTACATGGGACCATAGAAACAGTGTCTGATAAAGAATGCTGTTGAAATATTACATCCATAGATAATGTAGTCCAATTGGTTCATGTTCCACGGTAATTGGTGTCAATGGATCTCATTATCATGAAACTTTCATGAGCTAAACATGGAATATTGTTTGTCAGTTTCCATACAAACTATGCATTAAGAGTAATGCAACAGTTACTTATCATTTTGAGCAGTTGTATCAATTGATAGTTAGATCATTGTAATGAAATTAATAGACAGTCATCTCAGATGTAATGTGTGAATTGCTTTTTGAAATGGTAATAGAGTTTTAAAAAATGTGCATTTTGATCATTGGTTGTGAGTTTTGTGTCTAGAGTTTTGAAAAATGACATCAAGGTCCCGAAATTAGTGCCAAAGTGACTGTAAAAAACTGTAAGAGAAGACATTAGCCTATAAATACATTAACAGAATCTGAAATCTCACAAAAATCTCTATCAAAAACTAGGTATCAGTCAGATTCCCACCCAGAATGAGTAATCAATCAAAATTTGCCAAATGTCCACAGACACAATCATCAGTACTGTTGAAGACAGACCAAGTGGATCATAATTGGTTGAATGTGATCTACGACAACAACATGATTTAACTAAAGGTACAATACGCAGAACTCGCTCCACCATTTCCTGGTTGCTAAAATACTGATAGTTCACCTCATTTCAGTTATTGACAAAACAAGCACTCGGAGTGTAGAGAATCATTGTATCATCTAAACCGCTGTGAAATATAGATAAATAACCAAACATATTGTATTTTCATCTGTTTGAAGCTGCTGTACAAAACTGAAAGTTAAAGATGCAAATACTACACTTAAGAACGGGAAGCATAGAAATAGAGCAGATAGAACAGATCTACAGCTTCTTAGACTTGCTTTCAATGAGAATGACAGATCTATAACGCATGTGAATTTGGTCGGGTCGCCCAAAAATATACATAGTGCAGCTTTAACTATCTGTTTCTCAGTCTGTGTGACTTGTCAATCTCCTATCCAGAGGTGGCACCTCAGGTCCCAGAGTAGTGTGGTGAAAAATGCATTCTGGGGCCCGTAGTTTTTCCTGATCTGGTAACCTAACCAGGTGAAACTCCAGACCTTATATGGTATGACATGATTCATTTGTTTAATATGGGCTATGATGGGACCAGAGTTTTTCTAATAGTCACATGGTGTTAAAAAACTCCTGGAAAAACTCCTGGCCTTGTAGAGGATGAAACCCCTGTCAAACTGCACCAACAGTGTAGTTGTTCATATGAATTATATTTTAAAGAAGGACTAGGGGGGGTTCCTACACACAGACACAGAGAAAGCAGACAATAAAACACACTGGGTTTAGCTTGCTTTATGCAGGTTTGCATTGTGTAGTCCTGCCCTATGCAACTGTAGGCCTAATTAAACAAGTTCTCACAGTCTACGTCAGATACTGTGTTATTGACTCATTCCAGTTAATCATTTTGAATTGAAAAAGTCTAGGTAGTCTAGTTCGCCCAAAGGTTCAATATAAACCACATTTGATCCCATTTATATTTCTCACAAACAAATGGGTTATAAAAACAAAACGTTTACTATTCACCCAAAGGCACTCGTTACATTTTGAATGCTTTTCAGGACAGGAAAATTGTCTATTTCACACACTCATCAAGAGAACATCCCTGGTCATCCCTACTGCCTCTCATCTGGCAGACTCACTAAACACAAATGCTTGTAAATTATGTCTGAGTACTGAACTGTGCCCCTAGCTGTCACTAAATGAAAAAAAAAGAATAACATCGATTTATACTTTTACTTTTGATACTTCAGTACATTTAAAACCAAATACTTCTAGACTTGTATGTTTATGTATTTTACTGGGTGACTTTCACTTTTTACTGAGTGACTTTCACTTTTACTTGAGTAATTTTCTTTCAAAGTATCTTTACTTTTACTCAAGTATGGAAATTGGGATATTTTTCCACCACTGCTCTTATCTCTGTGTGTGTGTGTGTGTGTGTGTGTGTGTGTGTGTGTGTTGTATAAGTCAATCACAGCACCCCTCTGTTATCTCTCTCTTTTACCTGCAGGAACACATGCAGGCATGCAGACAGGCAGGCACGCATGCACACACGCACACACATATGCACACACACACAGACAGACATGCACGCACACAGAGATGATCAAGATAAGGGAAAGTCAGGGGTAACAACAAGGAAGAGGGAGACACAACTAACATCTGAGAAGTAAAAACATAAAAAAGGAAACTGAGGAGAGAGAGAGAGGAGGGGGGTGAGGAGAGAGAAACAGAGAGGAGGGGGTGAGGAGAGAGAAACAGAGAGGAGGGAGTGAGGAGAGAGAAACAGAGAGGAGGGGGGTGAGGAGAGAGAAACAGAGAGGAGGGGGTGAGGAGAGAGAAACAGAGAGGAGGGAGTGAGGAGAGAGAGAGAGAGGAGGGGGGTGAGGAGAGAGAAACAGAGAGGAGGGGGGTGAGGAGAGAGAAACAGAGAGGAGGGGGGTGAGGAGAGAGAAACAGAGAGGAGGGGGGTGAGGAGAGAGAAACAGAGAGGAGGGGGTGAGGAGAGAGAAACAGAGAGGAGGGAGTGAGGAGAGAGAGAGAGAGGAGGGGGGTGAGGAGAGAGAAACAGAGAGGAGGGGGGTGAGGAGAGAGAAACAGAGAGGAGGGGGGTGAGGAGAGAGAAACAGAGAGGAGGGGGGTGAGGAGAGAGAAACAGAGAGGAGGGGGGTGAGGAGAGAGAAACAGAGAGGACGGGGTGAGGAGAGAGAAACAGAGAGGAGGGGGTGAGGAGAGAGAAACAGAGAGGAGGGGGTGAGGAGAGAGAAACAGAGAGGAGGGGGTGAGGAGAGAGAAACAGAGAGGAGGGGGGTGAGGAGAGAGAAACAGAGAGGACGGGGTGAGGAGAGAGAAACAGAGAGGAGGGGGGTGAGGAGAGAGAAACAGAGAGGAGGGGGTGAGGAGAGAGAAACAGAGAGGAGGGGGTGAGGGGTGAGGAGAGAGAGACAGAGAGGAGGGGGGTGAGGAGAGAGAAACAGAGAGGAGGGGGTGAGGAGAGAGAAACAGAGAGGAGGGGGTGAGGGGTGAGGAGAGAGAGACAGAGAGGGGGGTTGAGGAGAGAGAGACAGAGAGGAGGGGGTGAGGAGAGAGAAACAGAGAGGAGGGGGTGACAGGAAAAAATGAGAGAGAAGCACATTCCTCCCTCCTTCTTTCGCCCTCTTTCTCTCTTCAAAACAACAGCTGGGACAGGTGTGTTTTTACTGATTGTAGAGAGTGCACATGCTGACTGTGTCAATGTATGTGTGTGTGTGTGTGTGTGTGTGTGTGTGTGTGTGTGTGTGTGTGTGTGTGTGTGTGTGTGTGTGTGTGTGTGTGTGTGTGTGTGTGTGTGTGTGTGTGTGTGTGTGTGTGTGTGTGTGTGTGTGTGTGTGTGTGTGTGTGTGTGTGTGTGTGTGTGTCTGCTTATGCTTATGCTGAGTCTGCACCATGTTTCACTCTTCAGCCCCTGCTGTTCTTGTTAAATCTGTTTCTGCTGAGAATAATTTGATCCTTCAGATTAATCAATCTCAATTTCACATTACCAGTGAAGTGAAGGCTTCATCAAATCAAATCAAATGTTATTGGTCACATACACATGGTTAGCAGATGTTATTGGTCACATACACATGGTTAGCAGATGTTATTGGTCACATACACATGGTTAGCAGATGTTAATGCAAGTGTTGCGAAATACTTGTGCTTCTAGTTCCGACAGTGCAGCAATATCTAACAAGTAATCTAACAATTACCTTATTCACACAAATCTAAGTAAAGGAATAAGAATATATACATATAAATATATGGATAAGCAACGACAGAGTGGCATAGGCAAGATGCAGTAGATGGTATAAAATAGAGTATATACATATGATATGAGTAATACAAGATATGTAAACATTATTATTAAAGTGACTAGTGATCCATTTATTAAAGTAGCCAGTGATTGGGTCTCATTGTAGACAGCAGCCTCTCTGAGTTAGTGATGGCTGTTTAACAGTCTGATGGCCTCGAGCTAGAAGCTGTTTTTCAGTCTCTCGGTCCCTGCTTTGATGCACCTGTACTGACTTCACCTTCAGGATGGTAGTGGGGTGAACAGGCAGTGGCTCGGGTGGTTGTTTGTGAGTGCATGCGTACATGTCTGTGTGAGAGAGAGAGAGAGAGAGAGAGAGAGGGAGAGTAGAGAGAGACTCAGGAAACAGAGGGATCCTGTTTGTGAGCAGACTGCCATTGTTCCACTGATTAAACACACACAACATCTTGTCCCCCTCTTGCCCGTACGCCCCAGACAACCATACCCTAACTCTCTCTCCCCAAGACACGTACACAATCACAATGATCACATGGGTGTGTATTAACCCATTGTTGTAGCTTTGTCTAGTCTGTGTGTCTCCATACAGTAGATCCTTCTATTGTCCCCATCTCTCTCCTTACATTGGGACTACACCCCTCCAATCAGCCCCTCCTTCTCTCCTCAACTATTCCCTTCATCTCTCTGTATTTATCAGAGAGAACCGCCCTGCGCTCCTTACACCCTTTCCTTACACCCTCCCCCCTAAAGGCACCAAGCCAAACAAGTGCACTCGCATACTCACCTAAAAGTAATGCTTTACTCATCTCATATGTATATACTGTATTCTATTCTACTGTATTTTAGTCATACTCCCTTAAAAGTAATGCTTTACTCATCTCATATGTATATACTGTATTCTATTCTACTGTATTTTAGTCATACTCCCTTAAAAGTAATGCTTTACTCATCTCATATGTATATACTGTATTCTATTCTACTGTATTTTAGTCATACTCCCTTAAAAGTAATGCTTTCCTCATCTCATATGTATATACTGTATTCTATTCTACCGTATTTTAGTCATACTCCCTTAAAAGTAATGCTTTACTCATCTCATATGTATATACTGTATTCTATTCTACTGTATTTTAGTCATACTCCCTTAAAAGTAATGCTTTACTCATCTCATATGTATATACTGTATTCTATTCTACTGTATTTTAGTCATACTCCCCTAAAAGTAATGCTTTACTCATCTCATATGTATATACTGTATTCTATTCTACCGTATTTTAGTCATACTCCCCTAAAAGTAATGCTTTACCCATCTCATATGTATATACTGTATTCTATTCTACTGTATTTTAGTCATACTCCCTTAAAAGTAATGCTTTAATCATCTCATATGTATATACTGTATTATATTCTACTGTATTGTAGTCAGACTCCCTTAAAAGTAATGCTTTACTCATCTCATATGTATATACTGTATTCTATTCTACTGTATTTTAGTCATACTCACCTAAAAGTAATGCTTTACTCATCTCATATGTATATACTGTATTCTATTCTACTGTATTTTAGTCAGACTCCCTTAAAAGTAATGCTTTACTCATCTCATATGTATATACTGTATTCTATTCTACTGTATTTTAGTCAGACTCCCCTAAAAGTAATGCTTTACTCATCTCATATGTATATACTGTATTCTATTCTACTGTATTTTAGTCATACTCCCTTAAAAGTAATGCTCATCTCATATGTATATACTGTATTCTATTCTACTGTATTATAGTCATACTCCCTTAAAAGTAATGCTTTACCCATCTCATATGTATATACTGTATTCTATTCTACTGTATTTTAGTCATACTCCCTTAAAAGTAATGCTTTACCCATCTCATATGTATATACTGTATTCTATTCTACTGTATTTTAGTCAGTGCCACTCATTCTAATATTTATACATTTATTAATTCCATTCTTTTACTTTCAGATGTGTGTATTGTAGTGAATTGTTAGACACTACTTCACTGTTGGAGCTAGGAACACAAGCATTTCACTACACCCACAATAATATACACTCCCTCAAAATTGTCAGAATTAAATGAAGATAACTCAAGAAATCTGTCATTAATTTAGACGTTTTTGCAGAGATCTAATGGCCTAAACTCACCAAAGGCGATCGTGCGAGGCGTGTGTGTGATTTATTTTAGAATGTATTGTTTTGAATTATAATGACCCAACGGAAGCCAGTGCCTCGCTCAATAAGAACGTGTCTCTATTTCTGCCTTCTATCACTGGTGCTGTAGTCACACAAAACAACACATATTTTGTCATTATTCACTTTTTTTTAGCTCATTTGAATTGGAAGAGATAGCTAAGGGTTGAGGCTTTACCATACATGCTACATTAGACCAATTCATCCACTTATGGAAACACAACATTGCTATCAGCAAAGATGATCGGAGACATGGACTATCTTGCTAGAATAAAGTCACTGCTCTGCCCGTCCTTTCTGCCCGCCCACTTCTGGTGAGTTTTTCACTTTAGTTGAGCATTTTGACATCTAACTAAGATGTTTGGTGCAGTATTTCTCAAGTGAAGAAATGTGCATAAAAACGAGTCGTCTATCGTTGAATGACAACACATCGTTGAAGAATCCCTACTGTTGACCAATGATGAGGAAGGGGTGCAGACTTCGGCTCCAGATCTTCAGTTTGCCGAGAGAAAAAAATGTGTGCGCAAACAGCCCAAAAAAACCTTAGCGAAGACCAAAAGGAAGAAAGACATAATATATGAACAAACTGTTCCGCACAAGAAGCCTTCAGATCCCTCATCTCTTCCTCCCTCCCTCCCAGAGTAGAGCCCTAGTGTTTATACTGAGATGTCCTCTTCTATTTCCCGTTGAATCAAAACCAGACCATCTAGTAGTCACACCTGTAGGCTGCCTCTCACTCCCTGTGGCAAAGCTATGTCTGTCTCCCTGTGGCATAGCTATCTCTCTCTCCCTGTGGCATAGCTATCTCTCTCTCCCTGTGGCATAGCTATGTCTCTCTCCCTGTGGCATAGCTGTCTCTCTCTCCCTGTGGCATAGCTAGGTCTCTCTCCCTGTGGCATAGCTATCTCTCTCCCTGTGGCATAGCTATCTCTCTCTCCCTGTGGCATAGCTATCTCTCTCTCCCTGTGGCATAGCTATCTCTCTCTCCCTGTGGCATAGCTAGGTCTCTCTCCCTGTGGCATAGCTATCTCTCTCCCTGTGGCATAGCTAGATCTCTCTCCCTGTGGCAAAGCTATGTCTGTCTCCCTGTGGCATAGCTATGTCTCTCTCCCTGTGACATAGCTAGGTCTCTCTCCCTGTGGCATAGCTATCTCTCTCCCTGTGGCATAGCTATCTCTCTCTCCCTGTGGCATAGCTATCTCTCTCTCCCTGTGGCATAGCTAGGTCTCTTTCCCTGTGGCATAGCTATCTCTCTCCCTGTGGCATAGCTAGGTCTCTCTCCCTGTGGCAAAGCTATGTCTGTCTCCCTGTGGCATAGCTATGTCTCTCTCCCTGTGACATAGCTAGGTCTCTCTCCCTGTGGCATAGCTATCTCTCTCTCCCTGTGGCATAGCTAGGTCTCTATCCCTGTGGCATAGCTATCTCTCTCCCTGTGGCATAGCTATCTCTCTCCCTGTGGCATAGCTATCTCTCTCCCTGTGGCATAGCTATCTCTCTCTCCCTGTGGCATAGCTAGGTCTCTCTCCCTGTGGCATAGCTATCTCTCTCCCTGTGGCATAGCTAGGTCTCTCTCCCTGTGGCATAGCTATCTCTCTCCCTGTAGCATATATATCTCTCTCTCCCTGTGGCATAGCTATCTCTCTCTCCCTGTGGCATAGGTACATCTTTGTCCCTGTGGCATAGCAATGTCTCTCACCCTGTGGCATAGATATCTCTCTCTCCCTGTGGCATAGCTAGGTCTCTCTCCCTGTGTTATAGCTAGGTCTCTCTCCCTGTGGCATAGCTAGGTCTCTCTCCCTGTGGCATAGCTATGTCTTTCCCCTGTGGCATAGCTAGGTCTCTCTCCCTGTGGCATAGCTAGGTGTCTGTCCCTGTGGCATAGCTATCTCTCTCTCCCTGTGGCATAGCTATGTCTCTCTCCCTGAGGCATAGCTATGTCTTTCCCCTGTGGCATAGCTAGGTCACTCTCCCTGTGGCATAGGTAGGTCTCTCTCCATGTGGCATAGCTATGTCTCTCTCCCTGAGGCATAGCTAGGTCTCTCTCCCTGTGGCATAGCTAGGTCTCTCTCCCTGTGGCATAGCTAGGTCTCTGTCCCTGTGGCATAGCTATCTCCCTGTGGCATAGCTATCTCTCTCTCCCTGTGGCATAGCTATGTCTCTCTCCCTGTGGCATAGCTAGGTCTCTGTCCCTGTGGCATAGCTATCTCTCTCTCCCTGTGGCATAGCTATGTCTCTCTATCCCTTTCCTTGATCCTTCCATTCTCTCTTACATCTTCTGTTACACTCTGTCAATCTCTGCTGTTCCCTTGACCCTATTCCTCCCTCTTTCCTCACATCCCCCCCCCCCCCCCCTCTTTTCCCCCCACTCCCACTCTCTTGGTGTTGTGTCTGTGTGTTCTCAGTAGGGAGGCTGGATCTTTTGAGTACAGGAAGAGAAGCTGGCACACACATACACACACGCTGAGAAACCCAAAACACAGCCGTTCCCACAGCTGCCCAATCAGGCAGTGTTGGCTAGGAAAACACACTTACTCATGCGCACACACATCAACACATTCTCATTGCAGAACAATCACACTGCCTTGTCTCACTCACACAAACTCATTCCCAGTATCGCCCAATCACGCAAGGTCTCACACACTGCTTTCCACACAAACAAACCTAAGGGTAACCTCATTAACCCTAAAACACAAACAAACCCCACATAACTACAAGAGCAGGGGTGTATTTATTAGTCGGATTCCGTTGCGAAACTGTTTACCGTTTACTCTAGGAAGCAAACGAGGAGGGACCTACCTGAATTTGTCCAATAGAAACTTACTTTTAGAGTAAATGGTTTCTGTTGCTAAACGCTTTGCAACTGACTAAGGAATACACCACTGGTGTTCCACATGGTCAAGTGCAGTGCTCTCACCTCGTTCAATATGTCTGCATATTCAGCCAATCAAATTGTACCTATTCATGTTAGCAGTAGGCCTATGTGGATACTCCTTTTCCACACAAGGAAAAACACTGGATGTTAGACAGTATAAAACATTTATTCAATCAGTCTGAAGAACCAGCAAAGCCCCAACTCCCTTATTTCCAGAGTGATAATATCCCATTAAAATAGCATATGTAGAATTCCCTATACCCAATCCAATGCATCAACAACAACAAAAAGAGCACAGACAATATACTTACAGTATATTTAGTTTGGACAAACGTAAACCAATAAAAACAACAAAAAAACATTTTGCACACAAAGACATACGACCCAAATACAACCAATAAAAACATTGTATGAAACACAATAAGAATGGAATTCATAGTCTTCCCTCAGTTCATGGATTTAGAGACCAAGTACCGATTATGTAGAGTACATGTCAGGTCTGCTTAGAGTAGGGTAAGGGTTAGGGTTAGGGTTAGAGTAGGGTAAGGGTTAGAGTTAGGGTTAGAATAGGGTAAGGGTTAGGGTTAGGGTTAGGGTAAGGGTTAGGGTTAGGGTAAGGGTTAGGGTTAGGGTTAGAGTAGGGTAAGGGCTGCAAAATTACAGGAACTTTCAATACATTCCCTGGTTCTCCAGAAATCCTGGTTGGAGGGCTCCAGATTTCCTTCTTATTCCCTTCAGATTCTGTGAATCCGCCAACCGGGATGTCTGGAGTTTTGCAACCCTAGTAGGGATGTACAACTGAGGGCTCTACACCCCAGCTACAACTAGTACTACTAGGACCACACAGTCCTGCTTCATCTCTCCGTGGTACTTAACTGACCCATTCATATAAGTGATTGACTAGCGAGTCTAGACCGTAGACGTCTGGTTATCCAGGTATTCAGTGCTTTCAGAAAGTATTATCAGCCTTATTCTAAAATGGATTAATTAAATAAAAATCCTCATCAAGCTTACACAATATCCCATGATGTCAGAGTGAAAACAGGTTTATATACATTTTTGCAAATCTATAAAAAAACAGAAATACCTTATATACATAAGTATTCAGACCCTTTGCGATGAGACTCGAAATTGAGCTCAGGTGCATCCTGTTTCCAATGATCATTCTTGAGATGTTTCTACAACTTGACTGAAGTCCACCTACGGTAAATTCAATTGATTGGACATGATTTGGAAAGGCACACACCTGTCTATATAAGGTCCCACAGTTGACAGTGCATGTCAGAGCAAAAACCAAGCCATGAGGTCGAAGGAATTGTCCGTAGAGCTCCGAGACAGGATTGTGTCGAGGAAAAGATATGGGGAAGGGTACCAAAACATTTCTGTAGTGTTGAAGGTCCCCAATAACACAGTGACCTCCATCATTCTTAAATTGAAGAAGTTTGGAACCACCAAGACTCTTCCTAGAGCTGGCCACCCGGCCAAACTGAGCAATCTGGAGAGAAGGGCCTTGGTCAGGGAGGTGACCAAGAACACTGACAGAGTTCCTCTGTGAAGATGGGAGAACCTTCCAGAAGAACAACCTTTTTTCAGAACTCCACCTATCAGGCCTTTATGGTAGAGTAGCTAGACGGAAGCCACTCCTCAGTAAAAGGTACATGACAGCCCGCTTGGAGTTTGCCAAAAGGCACCCAAAGGACTATCAGATCATGAGAAACAAGATTCTCTGTTCTGATAAAACCAAGACTGAACTCTTTGGCCTGAATGCCAAGCATCATGTCTGGATGAAACCTGACACCATCCCTACGGTGAAGCATGGTGGTGGCAGCATCATGCTGTGGGGATGTTTTTCAGCGGCAGGGACTGGGAGACTAGTCAGGATTGAGGGTAAGATGAACTGAGCAAAGTACAGAGAGATCCTTGATGAAGTCCTGAGCGCTCTGGTGCAGGTTCTCAGTCTGAGGCAAAGGTTCACCTTCCAACAGGATAATGACCCTAAGCACACAGCCAAGACAATGCAGGAGTGGCTTCGGGAGAAGTCTCTGGACTTGAACCCGATCTAACATCTCCGGAGAGACCTTAAAAATCAAATCAAATCAAATCAAATCAAATTTTATTAGTCACATACACATGGTTAGCAGATGTTAATGCGAGTGTAGCGAAATGCTTGTGCTTCTAGTTCCGACAATGCAGTAATAACCAACAGTAATCTAACCTAACAATTCCACACTACTACCTTACACACACACACAAGTGTAAAGGGATAAAGAATATGTACATAAAGATATATGAATGAGTGGTGGTACAGAACGGCATGGCAGATGCAGTAGATGGTATAGAGTACGGTATATACGTATGAGATGAGTACTGTAGGGTATGTAAACATAAAGTGGCATAGTTTAAAGTGGCTAGTGGTACATGTATTGCATAAAGATGGCAAGATGCAGTAGATGATATAGAGTACAGTATATACATATGAGATGGGTAATGTAGGGTATGTAAACATTGTATTAAGTGGCATTGCTTAAAGTGGCTAGTGGTACATTTTTACATAATTTCCATCAATTCCCATTTTTAAAGTGGCTGGAGTTGAGTCAGTATGTTGGCAGCGGCCGCTAAATGTTAGTGGTGGCTGTTTAACAGTCTGATGGCCTTGAGATAGAAGCTGTTTTTCAGTCTCTCGGTCCCTGCTTTGATGCACCTGTACTGACCTCGCCTTCTGGATGATAGCGGGGTGAACAGGCAGTGGCTTGGGTGGTTGTTGTCCTTGATGATCTTTATGGCCTTCCTGTGACATCGGGTGGTGTAGGTGTCCTGGAGGGCAGGTAGTTTGCCCCTGGTGATGCGTTCTGCAGACCTCACTACCCTCTGGAGAGCCTTACGGTTGTGGGCGGAGCAGTTGCCGTACCAGGCGGTGATACAGCCCGACAGGATGCTCTCGATTGTGCATCTGTAGAAGTTTGTGAGTGCTTTTGGTGACAAGCCGAATTTCTTCAGCCTCCTGAGGTTGAAGAGGCGCTGCTGCGCCTTCTTCACAACGCTGTCTGTGTGGGTGGACCAATTCAGTTTGTCCGTGATGTGTACACCGAGGAACTTAAAACTTTCCACCTTCTCCACTACTGACCCGTCGATGTGGATAGGGGGGTGCTCCCTCTGCTGTTTCCTGAAGTCCACAATCATCTCCTTTGTTTTGTTGACGTTGAGTGTGAGGTTATTTTCCTGACACCACACTCCGAGGGCCCTCACCTCCTCCCTGTAGGCCGTCTCGTCGTTGTTGGTAATCAAGCCTACCACTGTAGTGTCATCCGCAAACTTGATGATTGAGTTGGAGGCGTGCATGGCCACGCAGTCGTGGGTGAACAGGGAGTACAGGAGAGGGCTCAGAACGCACCCTTGTGGGGCCCCAGTGTTGAGGATCAGCGGGGTGGAGATGTTGTTACCTACCCTCACCACCTGGGGGCGGCCCGTCAGGAAGTCCAGGACCCAGTTGCACAGGGCGGGGTCGAGACCCAGGGTCTCGAGCTTGATGACGAGTTTGGAGGGTACTATGGTGTTAAATGCTGAGCTGTAATCGATGAACAGCATTCTCACATGGGTATTCCTCTTGTCCAGATGGGTTAGGGCAGTGTGCAGTGTGGTTGCGATTGCGTCGTCTGTGGACCTATTGGGTCGGTAAGCAAATTGGAGTGGGTCTAGGGTGTCCGGTAGGGTGGAGGTGATATGGTCCTTGACTAGTCTCTCAAAGCACTTCATGATGACGGAAGTGAGTGCTACGGGGCGGTAGTCGTTTAGCTCAGTTACCTTAGCTTTCTTGGGAACAGGAACAATGGTGGCCCTCTTGAAGCATGTGGGAACAGCAGACTGGGATAAGGATTGATTGAATATGTCCGTAAACACACCAGCCAGCTGGTCTGCGCATGCTCTGAGGACGCGGCTGGGAATGCCGTCTGGGCCTGCAGCCTTGCGAGGGTTAACACGTTTAAATGTTTTACTCACCTCGGCTGCAGTGAAGGAGAGCCCGCAGGTTTTGGTAGGGGGCCGTGTCAGTGGCACTGTATTGTCCTCAAAGCGGGCAAAAAAGTTGTTTAGCCTGTCTGGGAGCAAGACATCCTGGTCCTCGACGGGGCTGGTTTTCTTTTTGTAATCCGTGATTGACTGTAGACCCTGCCACATACCTCTTGTGTCTGAGCTGTTGAATTGCGACTCGATTTTGTCTCTGTACTGAGACTTAGCCTGTTTGATTGCCTTGCGGAGAGAATAGCTACACTGTTTGTATTCGGTCATGCTTCCGGTCACCTTGCCCTGGTTAAAAGCAGTGGTTCGCGCTTTCAGTTTCACGCGAATGCTGCCGTCAATCCACGGTTTCTGGTTTGGGAATGTTTTTATCGTTGCTGTGGGTACGACATCGTCAATGCACTTCCTAATGAACTCGCTCACCGAATCAGCATATTCGTCAATATTGTTGTTGGACGCGATGCGGAACATATTCCAATCCGCGTGATCGAAGCAGTCTTGAAGCGTGGATTCAGATTGGTCGGACCAGCGTTGAACAGACCTGAGCGCGGGAGCTTGTTGTTTGAGTTTCTGTTTGTAGGGTGGAATCAACAAAATGGAGTCGTGGTCAGCTTTTCCGAAAGGGGGGCGGGGGAGGGCCTTATAAGCGTCGCGGAAATTAGTATAACAATGGTCTAGTGTTTTTCCAGCCCTGGTAGCACAATCGATATGCTGATAGAATTTAGGGAGTTTTGTTTTTAGATTAGCCTTGTTAAAATCCCCAGCTACGATGAATGCAGCCTCAGGGTGTGTGGTTTCCAGTTTACAAAGAGTCAGATAAAGTTCGTTCAGGGCCATCGATGTGTCTGCTTGGGGGGGAATGTATACGGCTGTGATTATGATTGACGAGAATTCCCTTGGTAGATAATGCGGTCGACATTTGATTGTGAGGAGTTCTAGATCAGGTGAACAGAACGACTTGAGTTCTTGTGTGTTGTTATGATGATCACACCACTTCTCGTTAATCATAAGGCATACCCCCCCGCCCCTCTTCTTACCGGAAAGATGTTTGTTTCTGTCGGCGCGATGCATGAAGAAACCAGCTGGCTGCACCGACTCCGTTAGCGTCCCTTGAGTTAGCCATGTTTCCGTGAAGCAGAGCACGTTGCAATCCCTGATGTCTCTCTGGAATGCTACCCGTGCTCGGATTTCATCAACCTTATTGTCAAGAGACTGGACATTGGCGAGTAGTATGCTAGGGAGTGGAGCGCGATGTGCCCGTCTCCGAAGCCTGACCACGAGACCGCCTCGTTTTCCCCTTTTTCGGCGTCGCACAGGGTCGCCGGCTGGGATCAGATCCATTGTATTGGGTGGAAGGCAAAACACTGGATCCGTTTCGGGAAAGTCATATTCCTGGTAGGAACGATGATGAGTTGACGTTAATCGTATATTCAGTAGTTCCTCCCGACTGTATGTAATGAAACCTAAGATTACCCGGGGTACCGATGTAAGAAATAACACGTAAAAAAACAAAATACTGCATATTTTCCAAGGAACACGAAGCGAGGCGGCCATCTCTTTTCGGCGCCGGAAGTAGAAGAGCCTTGGTCAGGGAGGTGACCAAGAACACTCTGACATAGCTCCAGAGTACCTCTGTGGAGATGGGAGATAGCTGTGCGGCAACGTTCCCATCCAACCTGACAGAGTTTGAGAAGATCTGCAGAGAAGAATGGGAGAAACTCCCCAAATACAGGTGTGACAAGCTTGTAGCGTCCTACCCAAGAAGACTCGAGGCTGTAATCGCTGCCAAAGGTGCTTCAACAAAGTACTGAGTAAAGGGTCTGAATACCTGAAATGTGATATTTCCATTTATTTTAATTTTATAAATGTACAAAAAAATTAAAAAATAAACCTCTCTTTGCTTTGTCATTCTGGGGTATTGTGTGTAGATTGATGAGGAAAATAAACAATTTAATACATTTTAGTGTAAGGCTGTAACGTAACAAAATGTGGAAAAACTCAAGGGGTCTGAAAACTTTCCAAATGCACTGTACATCAGTCTAGTTAAAAGAGAAGGATAACAACCCAGCAGATACTGTGGCTACCAGGAACAGTTGTTCACCCCTAGTTCACAGGGTACCATAGTGATGAGGACAGACAAGTCAACTATAAAGGTGAGGGGGTCTCAAACCCCACTAGAGGCGGGATCATCCTGCCCTGTTAGTTAGAGCGATTCAACCAATAGCAGCGCATTGATGCTGAGCAAAAAACCTCCCACTGGGTAAAAGAGACTACTGTGATTGACAGGGCAGGACTGTCCCGCACATGGTTGAGTTCTCAGGTGGCACTAATGATGTCCCAGACTAGGACAGAAGGCACTAAAAGGAAGTGGTGGAGGGAGAAAGATGAGGAAGATGCCCCTAACCACTGATACAGGGTCAGATATTTATTCATCCCCCATTGCTAGGGTACTCTGATCCTAGATCTGTGATTAGGGACAGCTTCTGCCTTGAGAGGAGAAAGTCTTCTTAAACCCTTGGTGGTTAGGAGTGATCATGAATCATTTACAATATGAGTAACAATATCAGTGATTGACAGCCTGACCATGATAGGGTCAAGAAGCCTGTTATCTCTCTCCCTTGTAACCATTGGTGTGCGAGTCTCCAGCCACTTAGATTTCGATGAGCTTATAGGATTGCACGCCTTGATTGACAGATGCAAATCTCCAGAACAGGAAAAACCGGATGAGACTGGTCACAATGCCTGGCGTGTTTGGAACCTGGAACACACAAACAAACACACAGAGGTTAAAGCCTGGCGGGTAGGAGCGTTGGGCCAGTAACTGAAAGGTTGCTGGTTCGAATCCCCGAGCTGACAAGGTAAAAATCTGTCATTCTGCCCCTAAGCAAGGCAGTTAACCCCCTGTTCCCCGGGCGCCGAAGACCTGGATGTCGATTAAGGCAGTTCTCCGCACCTCTCTGATTCAGAGGGGTTGGCTTAAATGCGGAAGACACATTTCAGTTGTACAACTGAATAGGTATCCCCCTTTCCCTAAAGGTAATTTACAATCATTTAACAGTCCCTACCATGTCTCACATACAGTCTATTCAGACCCCTTGACTTTTTCCACATTTTGTTACTTTACAGCCTCATTCTAAAATTGATTAAATACATTTTTTTCTCTTCAATCTACACACAATACCCCATAATGACAAAGCAAGAACTAGATTAAAAAAACAAAAAAACAAATACCTTACTTACGTAAGTATTCAGACCCTTTGCTATGAGACAGAAAGAAATTAAGCTCAGGTGCATCCTGTTTCCATTGATCATCCTTGAGATGTTTCTACAACTTGATTGTTGTCAACCTGTGGTAAATTCAATTGATTGGACATGATTTGGAAAGGCACACACCTGTCTATATAAGGTCCCACAGTTGACAGTGCATGTCAGTGCAAAAACCAAGCCATGGGGTTGAAGGAATTGTCCATAGAGCTCAGAGACAGGATTGTGTCGAGGCACAAATCTGGGAAGGGTACCAAAACATTTATGCAGCATTGAAGGTCCCCAAGAACACAGTGGCCTCCATCATTCTTAAATGGAAGAATTTTGGAACCACCAAGACTCTTCCTAGAGTTGGCCACCCGGCCAAACTGAGCAATCGGGGGAGAAGAGCCTTGGTCAGGGAGGTGACCAAGAACACTCTGACATAGCTCCAGAGTACCTCTGTGGAGATGGGAGAATCTTCCAGAAGGATAACCATCTCTGCAGCACTCCACCAAATCAGGGTTTTATGGTATCGTGGCCAGATGGAAGCCACTCCTCAGTAAAAGGCACATGACAGCCTGCTTGGAGTTTGCCAAAATGCACCTAAAGACTCAGACCATGAGAAACAAGATTCTCTACTCAGATGAAACCAAGATTTAACTATTTGGCCTGAATGCCAAGCGTCACGTCTGGTGGAAACCTAGCACCATCCCTATGGTGAAACATTGTGGTGGCAGCATCATGCTGTGAGGATGTTTTCAGCGGCAGGGACTGGGAGACTAGTCAGGTTCGAGGGAAAGATGAACGTAGCAAAGTACAGAGAGATCCTTGATAAAAATCTGCTCCAGAGCGCTCAGGACCTTCTAAGGACAACAACCCTGCCAAGACAATGCAGAAGTGGCTTCGGGACAAGTCACTGAATGTCCTTGAGTGGCCCAGCCTGAGCCCAGACTTGAACCCGATCAAACATCTCTGGAGAGACCTGAAAATAGCTGTGCAGCGACATTCCCCATCCAACCTGACAGAGCTGATCTGCAGAGAAGAATGAGAGAAACTCCTCAGATACAGGTGTGCCAAGCTTGTAGTGTTATACCCAAGAAGACCCGAGGCTGTAATCGCTGCCAAAGTACAGAGTAAAGGGTCTGAATACTTATGTAAATGTGATATTTTAGTTGTGTATTTTTTATAAATTAATACAGTTGCAAAAATGTCTATAAAACTTGTTTTTGCTTTGTCATTATGGGGTATTCTATGTAGATTGATGAGGGGAAAAAATAATTTTATACATTTCAAAATAAGGCTGTAACGTGGAAAAAGTCAAGGGGTCTGAATAGTTTCCGAATGTACTGTATACACACACACACCATGATATAGTAGTCTTGCAGCTGTAGTCCATAGAGCGTCCAGGATGTTGAGGTGAGGAAGGTAGCTACAGTCAAAGAGAAGGACAAACGCTCCACACTACCAGTACGCACGATCTCCATCTGACAGAGACGAGAGGGGGCGAGAGAGGAGAGAGGAGAGGGGCGAGAGAGGGAAAGGGGTAGAGAGAGAGGGAGAGGGGGAGAGAGAGAGAGAGAGAGGGAGAGAGGGAGAGGGGGAGAGAGGGAGAGGAGGGGGAGAGAGAGAGGAGAGGGGGTGATGAATTGACACAGTTCCAACATATCCAGAAAGAGTAGAAGGGATAAAACACAAACCCTGAACAACAGGAAGAAAAGATGAGAGAAAGGCAGGAAATAGACACAGGATGATATGAGGAGACAGACAGAGGGAGAATGAGACAAACAGGAAGGTGGAGGGCAGGGCTGTACAATTCATCCAATTCACATCAAAATCGCAATATTGACATGTGCAATATCCATATAGGAAGACATCCATATTGCAATATTTAGAAACGCCACGTGTAACATCCGTTTTTATAGTTCACTCAGTTTGTCTCTCTTCCTCTCCCTTCTTGCAGCTGCTTCCCACACACCAAGCCCTGCCCCGTCACTCAAGCAGCACACTTCCTATTCCCTCCCAGGCCCACCCATGGCTGAGCCCCTGCCCAGTCATGTGAAATCCAGATTAGGGCCTAATGAATTTATTTCAATTCGCTGATTTCCTTATATGAACTGTAACTCAGTTGTTGCATATTGAGTTTAGATTTTTGTTCAGTATATATCGCAATATTTGCACTAGAGGTCGGCCGATTATGATTTTTCAACGCCGATACCGTTTATTGGAGGACCAAAAAAGCCGATATCGATTAATCAGACGATTTTTATTTATTTATTTGTAATAATGACAATTACAACAATACTGAATGAAGACTTACTTTAACTTAATATATTACATCAATAAAATCAATTTAGCCTCAAATAAATTATGAAACATGTTCAATTTGGTTTAAATAATGCAAAAACAAAGTGTTGGAGAAGAAAGTAAAAGTGCAATATGTGCCATGTAAAAAAGCTAACGTTTAAGTTCCTTGCTCAGAACATGAGAACATATGAAAGCTGGTGGTTCCTTTTAACATGAGTCTTCAATATTCCCAGGTAAGAAGTTTTAGGTTGTAGTTATTATAGGACTATTTCTCTCTATACGATTTGTATTTCATATACCTTTGACTATTGGATGTTCTTATAGGCACTTTAGTATTGCCAGTGTAACAGTATAGCTTCCGTCTCTCTCCTCGCTCCTACCTGGGCTCGAACCAGGAACACATCGACAACAGCCACCCTCGAAGCAGCGTTACCCATGCAGAGCAAGGGGAACAACTACTCCAAGTCTCAGAGCGAATGATGTTTGAAACGCTATTAGCGCGCACCGCGCTAACTAGCTAGCCATTTCACATCGGTTACACCAGCCTAATCTCAAGAGTTGATAGGCTTGAAGTCATAAACAGCAGAGCTGCTGGCAAAACGCACGAAAGTGCTGTTTGAATGAATGCTTACGAGCCTGCTGCTGTCTACCATCGCTCAGTCAGACTGCTCTATCAAATCATAGACTTAATTATAACATAATAACAGAAATACGAGCCTTAGGTCATTAATATGGTCGAATCCGGAAACTATCATCTCGAAAACAAAAAGTTTATTATTTCAGTGAAGTACGGAACCGTTCCGTATTTTATCTAACGGGTGGCATCCATAAGTCTAAATATTCCTGTTACATTGCACAACCTTCAATGTTACATAATTACGTAAAATTCTGGCAAATTAGTTCGCAATAAGCCAGGCGGCCCAAACTGTTGCATATACTCTGACTCTGCGTGCAATGAACGCAAGAGAAGTGACACAATTTCACCTGGTTAATATTGCCTGTTAACCTGGATTTCTTTTAGCTAAATATGCAGGTTTAAAAATATATACTTGTGTATTGATTTTAAGAAAGGCATTGATGTTTATGGTTAGGTACACGTTGGAGCAACGACAGTCCTTTTTCGCGAATGCGCACTGCATCGATTATATGCAACGCAAGACACGCTAGATAAACTAGTAGTATCATCAACCATGTGTAGATATAACTAGTGATTATGATTGATTGATTAATAGTTTTTTATAAGATAAGTTTAATGCTAGCTAGCAACTTACCTTGGCTTCTTACTGCATTCGCGTAACAGGCGTGCTCCTCGTGAGGCAGGTGGTTAGAGCGTTGGACTAGTTAACCGTAAGGTTGCAAGATTGAATCGCTGAGCTGACAAGGTAAAAGTCTGTCGTTCTTCCCCTGAATAAGGCAGTTAACCCACCGTTCCTAGGCCGTCATTGAATATAAGAATGTGTTCTTAACTGACTTGCCTAGTTAAATAAAGGTGTAAAAAATAAAAATATATATATATATATATTTTTTCTTTAATCGCCAAAATCGGCATCCAAAATTACCGATTTCCGATTGTTATGAAAACTTGAAATCGGCCCTAATTAATCGGCCATTCCGATGAATCGGTCGACCTCTAATTTGCACCCCCCAAAAAATAAGCACAATTCGACTTTTTGCCCATATCATGCAGCCCGGGCGGAGAAATAAACAGGAACAGAGGCAACAGAGGGAAAGAGAGGAGTCAAAGGGCAAGGGGAGAGAGAGTGATTAGAGGTGGTCATGTTCTGAAGATGGAATCTTATTGGCCTGTTGTTGGTCTACCTTACATATTTATGAGAGTATGTGAGGAATCTGAGTATAGTGGGTATCAGGGTGGTAGGTATCAGAACATTGGAAAAATAGGTCTGTTTGCCAGGCTAGTGAGTGTATGTTATCTGAACGTTGTATTAAAGTTGTATAAAAGTTTTCACCAGTGCGTGGAAGAATGTGTCCAATGCGTGGACATATTGTATAAACACTGTGTCAGAAAAGGTTTGCATATTTACCAGGTCAGCGAGTGGACTCAGGTACATGCTGATAGTGAACAGGCTGCAGGTGAGACCTAGCTGGGCCAGCTGAGACTCTCCCTGAGGCAGGAGAACACTGAAGTACAGCCAGCCTCCACAGACCACTCCTCCTGCTAGTAACGTCTGAGAGGTCACTCGCCTCTGGAACGAACACACACACACAAGTTTACTAGTTTTAAACATTTTGGCACACACCCTAAAACTAGGCTTCAAGCAGTGAACCAGTGGGCAGATATACTAAAAGTGTACTTCAAACCCTAACGGAAAAATACAAACAATGAACTAAAGCAAACAAACCTGGAATATCTACAGAAAAACATCATTATGATATCTACCAGACCATCTCGAAGACAAACGAATGCACTCCTGGGGGATTCAGGTCTGGCCGTATCTATGCGATAAGTAACTATAAAACACTGTGGTCAGCTCACCTTGTCATTGGTGTAATGGCAGTAGGAGAGACTATAAAACACTGTGGTCAGCTCACCTTGTCATTGGTGTAGTGGCAGTAGAAGAGACTATAAAACACAGTGGTCAGCTCACCTTGTCATTGGTGTAGTGGCAGTAGGAAAGACTATAAAACACTGTGGTCAGCTCACCTTGTCATTGGTGTAGTGGCAGTAGGAGAGACTATAAAACACTGTGGTCAGCTCACCTTGTCATTGGTGTAGTGGCAGTAGGAGAGACTATAAAACACTGTGGTCAGCTCACCTTGTCATTGGTGTAGTGGCATTAGGAGAGACTATAAAACACTGTGGTCAGCTCACCTTGTCATTGGTGTAGTGGCAGTAGGAGAGACTATAAAACACTGTGGTCAGCTCACCTTGTCATTGGTGTAGTGGCAGTAGGAGAGACTATAAAACACTGTGGTCAGCTCACCTTGTCATTGGTGTAGTGGCATTAGGAGAGACTATAAAACACTGTGGTCAGCTCACCTTGTCATTGGTGTAGTGGCATTAGGAGAGACTATAAAACACTGTGGTCAGCTAACCTTGTCATTGGTGTGATGGCAGTAGGAGAGACTATAAAACACTGTGGTCAGCTCACCTTGTCATTGGTGTAGTGGCAGTAGGAGAGACTATAAAACACTGTGGTCAGCTCACCTTGTCATTGGTGTAGTGGCATTAGGAGAGACTATAAAACACTGTGGTCAGCTCACCTTGTCATTGGTGTAGTGGCAGTAGGAGAGACTATAAAACACTGTGGTCAGCTCACCTTGTCATTAGTGTAGTGGCAGTAGGAGAGACTATAAAACACGGTGGTCAGCTCACCTTGTCATTGGTGTAATGGCAGTAGGAGAGGATGTAGAGGGACTGTAGACAGGCTCCTATGGTGTTAACCAGGACCAGAGTCCCATCCGTCTTCAGTATCCCATAATACAGCCAGCCCAGGTTACTATAGAGACAGACAAGACATTAGCTCAGTGGGCTAACACAGTATGACTTGTGCAGATGACCCGGGTTTGATCAGTGGTCACTGGCACGTTGCCTAGGCACCACACACACAGCTTACTTGAGGCATGTGGTGAGGAAGGGGAGGAACTGGACGTTATCTGCACTTTTGGAAGCTCTCATCTTCTTCAGGTCCGTCCTGACAGAGGATCACACACACACACACACACACACACACACACACACACACACACACACACACACACACACACACACACACACACACACACACAAATCTAGCATAAGAAAAAGGAAGGAACTGAACTAAAACATGATTTTATTATCACCTGTCCTGAGTATTCTATTTACACAAGCCTCGGGCATTGAACGAATAACTAAGCAAATATTTGATTAACTCATATCTGTGAGATAAGGGTGGACCAACACCTAGCTAGCTAACCAACACCTAGCTAGCTATGTTTCCGCAGTTTAATGCAATACAAACAAGCAAATTAGAACTGAATTTGGTCTCTGCCCAAGTTTGCGATGTTGGCAATAAAGAACAGTTATATAGCTAACGTTAGCTACTTAGCCAGATAGTTTCTCTGAAAAGCAGAAAGCTGTCAAACTTACAGTCCAGTCGAGAACATCCCGACTGTAAATACGATGCACGCCCATGATAGAAACTGCAAAAACTCCATAGATCGGAAAACGGAATATGTGATGCACTACCTAGATAGCTAGGTATGTGTCTAAATTGTGAGTAATTTCGCTATGAATATCAAATCAGCTATCGTGCAAATTGTTGACATCTGCATCAACGACTCAACGTTGACGTCGTTCTAACTACACAGTATGTCCGTGTTTGTAATCAGGGGCGTATTCATTACGCCAATTCTGTTGCAAAACGTTTCTTTTATGGAAGCAAGCAGAACGAAACGGGGAGAGACCTAACTTCATGTGTCCAATAGAAACTCTCGTTTTGCTCTGTTTGCTTTTGTTTGGTTCTTTAACGGTACACGGTTTCCTTAATGAATACGCCACAGTATGCTGAAAGAATTCTGCACTCTGATTGGCAGATAAGGATGAGAGGATGGATAGGTTTCCACCAATGATATGATGGTCAATATGACGATGGATGATTTCGCTCGTAATCCAGCAAGGACTTTAGGTACAGGTACCCCCCCAAAGAAGATGGTCCATTTGCTACTTTTGTTTGATTACCTGCCATCGGAGTATTTAGAAATATATGGCTCAAACAATCAATTAATCAAATGTATTTGATAAAGTCCATTTTACAACAGCAGTTACCTGTCAAATGTTTATTTATTTTTTATTTAACCTTTATTTAACTAGGCAATTCAGTTAAGAACAAATTCTTATTTACATTGACGGCCTAGGAACACTGGGTTAACTGCCTTGTTCAAGGGCAGAATGACAGATTTTTACCTTGTCAGCTCGGATTCTGTATCTGTGCTCCATAATAGCTGTATATAACTCCCATCCTTAGCAAATAATATCCTAATGACATATTCCTCTATGGGACAGACAACAAGACGACAGTCAGAATACTGGGCTGTCTAGTAGTGTAGTCTGGGCATCACACAGCATGAAGTTTCCAACCCAGAGACATGCTGGGTTGGAATGAATGACATCCTCTTCTGTATCATCACTGAGATCTAATACAAATACCCAAATATAGCCTGGAATGTTGTAAACAGTGTAACTTTATACCACATACACCCTCTTCACAATATGCACCTTTATGTTATGTAGGATAATAATGAGCAATAGGGTTTTGTACATTGTGAGGGGGAACTCATCTCAGTCACTACAGTGTGAAGTGGAATTGCTCCTAATTCACGTTTTGCCTGTGTAATAAACATTTCCAGGTGAACAAAAAGGAGAGCAGTTGTAGATGAAGTCAATCAAAAATCAACCCTGTTAATTACACGTTGCAAGAGGGAGACACCACCCAGCATTGAAGCAGAGAAAATGTCTAACTGGCCTCTTGGAGACAGAACCTTTATATCTTAATCAGACAGCACCAAATGTTCTGGAAACAGCAGCCTGAGAGGCTTGTAGGAAGTCAAAACAAAAAGGCAACGACCTTGTCAGCTGCTACAGAATCACACAGTGTTCAGAACGTCATCAATACAATACAACAGTGAATAATCAGCGTGTCCTCAGTCCTTGTACTTGGACCTCCATTCTTTCGTCAATCACTGTCAACTGATATGGGAATAATCCATAACATTCATTATCAGGTCTAATGACCATCAACCCACACAGCATTCCGCTACACCTGCAAAAACATCTGCTAAATATGTGTACGTGACCAATACAATTTGATTTGATCAACTCACACTAATGACGTCAACCCGCACTAGTGACCGTCAACCCGCACTAGTGACCGTCAACCCACACTAATGACCGTCAACCCACACTAGTGACCGTCAACCCGCACTAATGACGTCAACCCGCACTAGTGACCGTCAACCCACACTAATGACCGTCAACCCGCACTAGTGACCGTCAACCCACACTAATGACCGTCAACCCACACTAGTGACCGTCAACCCACACTAATGACGTCAACCCGCACTAGTGACCGTCAACCCACACTAATGACCGTCAACCCACACTAGTGACCGTCAACCCACACTAATGACCGTCAACCCGCACTAGTGACCGTCAACCCACACTAATGACCGTCAACCCACACTAGTGACCGTCAACCCACACTAATGACGTCAACCCGCACTAGTGACCGTCAACCCACACTAATGACCGTCAACCCACACTAGTGACCGTCAACCCACACTAATGACCGTCAACCCGCACTAGTGACCGTCAACCCACACTAATGACCGTCAACCCACACTAGTGACCGTCAACCCGCACTAGTGACCGTCAACCCGCACTAGTGACCGTCAACCCACACTAATGACCGTCAACCCACACTAGTGACCGTCAACCCGCACTAGTGACCGTCAACCCGCACTAGTGACCGTCAACCCACACTAATGACCGTCAACCCACACTAGTGACCATCAACCCACACTAGTGACCGTCAACCCACACTAGTGACCGTCAACCCACACTAGTTACCGTCAACCCACACTAATGACCGTCAACCCACACTAGTGACCATCAACCCACACTAGTTACCGTCAACCCACACTAGTGACGTCAACCCGCACTAGTGACCGTCAACCCACACTAATGACCGTCAACCCACACTAGTGACCATCAACCCACACTAGTTACCGTCAACCCACACTAGTGACCATCAACCCACACTAGTGACCGTCAACCCACACTAGTGACCATCAACCCACACTAGTGACCGTCAACCCACACTAGTGACCGTCAACCCACACTAGTTACCGTCAACCCACACTAATGACCGTCAACCCACACTAGTGACCGTCAACCCACACTAATGACGTCAACCCGCACTAGTGACCGTCAACCCACACTAATGACCGTCAACCCACACTAGTGACCGTCAACCCACACTAATGACCGTCAACCCGCACTAGTGACCGTCAACCCACACTAATGACCGTCAACCCACACTAGTGACCATCAACCCACACTAGTGACCGTCAACCCACACTAATGACCGTCAACCCACACTAGTTACCGTCAACCCACACTAGTGACCATCAACCCACACTAGTGACCGTCAACCCACACTAGTGACCATCAACCCACACTAGTGACCGTCAACCCACACTAATGACCGTCAACCCACACTAATGACCGTCAACCCGCACTAGTGACCGTCAACCCGCACTAATGACGTCAACCCGCACTAGTGACCGTCAACCCACACTAATGACCGTCAACCCGCACTAGTGACCGTCAACCCACACTAATGACCGTCAACCCACACTAGTGACCGTCAACCCACACTAATGACGTCAACCCGCACTAGTGACCGTCAACCCACACTAATGACCGTCAACCCACACTAGTGACCGTCAACCCACACTAATGACCGTCAACCCGCACTAGTGACCGTCAACCCACACTAATGACCGTCAACCCACACTAGTGACCGTCAACCCACACTAATGACGTCAACCCGCACTAGTGACCGTCAACCCACACTAATGACCGTCAACCCACACTAGTGACCGTCAACCCACACTAATGACCGTCAACCCGCACTAGTGACCGTCAACCCACACTTATGACCGTCAACCCACACTAGTGACCGTCAACCCGCACTAGTGACCGTCAACCCGCACTAGTGACCGTCAACCCACACTAATGACCGTCAACCCACACTAGTGACCGTCAACCCGCACTAGTGACCGTCAACCCGCACTAGTGACCGTCAACCCACACTAATGACCGTCAACCCACACTAGTGACCATCAACCCACACTAGTTACCGTCAACCCACACTAGTGACCGTCAACCCACACTAGTTACCGTCAACCCACACTAATGACCGTCAACCCACACTAGTGACCATCAACCCACACTAGTTACCGTCAACCCACACTAGTGACGTCAACCCGCACTAGTGACCGTCAACCCACACTAATGACCGTCAACCCACACTAGTGACCATCAACCCACACTAGTTACCGTCAACCCACACTAGTGACCATCAACCCACACTAGTGACCGTCAACCCACACTAGTGACCATCAACCCACACTAGTGACCGTCAACCCACACTAGTGACCGTCAACCCACACTAGTGACCGTCAACCCACACTAGTGACCATCAACCCACACTAGCGACCGTCAACCCACACTAGTGACCGTCAACCCACACTAGTGACCATCAACCCACACTAGTGACCGTCAGCCCACACTAGTGACCGTCAACCCACACTAGTGACCATCAACCCACACTAGTGACCATCAACCCACACTAGTGACCATCAACCCACACTAGTGACCGTCAACCCACACTAGTGACCGTCAGCCCACACTAGTGACCATCAACCCACACTAGTGACCGTCAACCCACACTAGTGACCGTCAGCCCACACTAGTGACCATCAACCCACACTAGTGACCATCAACCCACACTAGTGACCATCAACCCACACTAGTGACCATCAACCCACACTAGTGACCATCAACCCACACTAGTGACCATCAACCCACACTAATGACCATCAGCCCACACTAGTGACCATCACCCACACCTTGAGTTTCACAAGCAGAACAGTGGAAATGAAGTGTAATAAAGAATCTCCAAAGATGCTAAACATTGTGTCTAAACTGAATATTAGTTACAGTTACTTTAGTTACAGTACCTTCAGAAAGTATTCACACCCCTTGACTTTTTCTACATGTTGTTATGTTACAGCCTGCATTTACATTAGATTTATTAGAGATTTTGTGTCACTGATCTACACACAATACCCTATGTCAAACATATATTTAGTTTGTAGAATCATTTCAAAATTATGTCACGTTCGTTTGTAGAGAAGGACCAAGGCACAGCATGATTACAGTTCCACATAATTTATTAAAGTGAAACTATAAAACAAAACACAAACAGTGACTACAGAGGTGCTACATACACTAACTCAAAATACAAAATTCAATATCCCACAAAACACAGGTGGAAAAAAGGCTACCTAAATATGATCCCCCATTAGAGACAACGATTACCAGCTGCCTCTAATTGGGAACCATATCAAGCACACCAACATAGAAATTTGAAAACTAGAACACCACATAGAAATCATAGACTAGAACACCCCAGTCACGCCCTGACCTACTATACCATAAAGAAACTACGGCTCTCTATGGTCAGGGCGTGACAAATTAATACAAAATGAAAAGCTGAAATGTCTTGAGTCAATAAGTATTCAACCCGTTTGTTATGGCAAGCCTCAATAAATTCAGGAGTAAAAATGTGCTTAACAAATCACATAATCAGTTGCATTGACTCATTCTGTGTTCAATAATAGTGGTTAACATAATTGTTTTATGACTAACCCACACATACAATTATCTGTAATGTCCCTCAATCGAGTAGTGAATTTTATGCACAGATTCAACCACAAAGACCAGGGAGTTTTTTCAATTTCTCGCAAAGAAGGGCACCGATTGGTAAGAAGACGCTGAATATCCCCTTGAGCATGGTTAAGTTATTAATTCGGGTTTGAATGGTGTATCAATACACGCAGTCACTACAAAGATATAGGCCTCCTTCCTAACTCAGTTGCCAGAGAGAAAGGAAACTGCTCAGGAATTTCACCATAAGGCCAATGCTGATTTTAAAACAGTTACAAAGTGTAATTGCTGTGATAGTAGAAAACTGAGGATGGATCAACAACATCGTAGTTACTCCGCAATACTAAACTAAATGACAGAGTGAAAATTTGGAAGCTTGTACAGAATATTCCAAAACATGCATCCTGTTTTAAACAAGGCAATAAAGTAATACTGCAAAACATTTTCGCAAATAAATTAACTTTTTGTCCTGAATACAAAGCATTATATTTGGGGAAAATCCAACACAACACATCACTGAGTACCACTCTTCATATTTTCAAGCATGGTGGTGGTTGCATCATGTTATGGGCATGCTTGTCATTGGCAAGGACTAGAGAGTTTTTTTAAATAAAAAGAAACGGAAGGCAGCTAAGCACAGACAAAATCCTAGAGGAAAACCTGGTTCAGTCTTCCTTGCAACAGACACTGGGAGACAAATTCACCTTTCAGCAGGACAATAACTTAAAACACAAGGACAAATTTACACTGGAGTTGCTAGGACAACATTGAATTTTCCTGAGTGGCCTAGTTACAGTTTTGACATAAATTGGCTTGAAAATCTATCTCAAGATCAACAACCAACTTGACATAGCTTGAAGGATTTTTAAATAATAATGGGTAAATATTGCACAATCCAGGTGTGCAAAGCTCTTAGAGACTTACCCAGAAAGACTCACAACTGTAATCGCTGCCAACTGTGTTTCTCACATGTATTGTCTCAGGGGGTTGAACACTTATGTAATCAAGGTATTAGTGTTTTATTTTTCAACATTGTAATAAATGTTAGAATTTTTCTTCTACTTTGATATTACAGAGTATGTTGTGTAGCTCGTTGACCAAAAATGACAATTAAATCCACTTTAATCCCACTTTGTAACCCAACAAAATGTGGAAAAAGTCAAGGACTGTTTCTGCATCTGAAATGTCCCCATTACAGTCTTCTTTTATGAAGGAAGAGTTTATTTCCAAAATGCTATATCCACCAACTCTTCTGCCTTTTCATCACAAATGATTGCTTATGGGTACCATCATCTGTGTGTAAAATATAACTGTTCTCAGATTTTTTATTAATAGATTTTAGATGTGTATGAAAATGAGTTTTTTGCTAAATGCTATATATGCATTGTTTAGCTGGAATGGAATGTTAGCATCCTGTATATTTGACTGTGCTATGTGGTTGTCTCATCTAGCTATTTTAAGATAAATGCACTTACTGTAAGCCGCTCTGGATAAGAGCATCTGCTAAATGACAAAAATGTAAATGTAAATGTTTTACATACAGATCTCATATTACTGTATTTAATTATATATATATATACATACACTACCGTTCAAAAGTTTGGGGTCACTTAGAAATGTCCATGTTTTTGAAAGAAAAGCACTCCCTTCACAGAACAGCGCAAACTGAATCTAACCAGAATAGAAAGAGGAGTGGGAGGCCCCGGTGCACAACTGAGCAAGAGGACAAGTACATTAGAGTGTCTAGTTTGAGAAACAGAGACCTCACAAGTCCCACAAAACACCAGTCTCAACGTCAACAGTGAAGAGGCGACTCTGGGATGCTGGCCTTCTAGGCAGAGTTGCAAAGAAAAAGCCATATCTCAGACTGGCCAATATAAAGAAAAGATTAAGATAGGCAAAAGAACACAGACACTGGACAGAGGAACTCTGCCTAGAAGGCCAGCATCCCAGAGTCGCCTCTTCACTGTTGACATTGAGACTAGGGTTTTGCAGGTACTATTTAATGAAGCTGCCAGTTGGGGACTTGTGAGGTGTCTGTTTCTCAAACTAGACACTCTAATGTACTTGTCCTGTTGCTCAGTTGTGCACCGGGGCCTCCCACTCCTCTTTCTATTCTGGTTAGAGACAGTTTGCTCTGTTCTGTGAAGGGAGTAGCACATAGCGTTGTACGAGATCTTCAGTTTCTTGGCAATTTCTCACATGGAATAGCCTTCTTTTCTCAGAACAAGAATAGATTGATGAGTTTCAGAAGAAAGTACTTTGTTTCTGGCCATTTTGAGCCTGTAATCTAACCCACAAATGCTGATGCGCCAGATACTCAACTAGTCTAAAGAAGGCCAATTTTATTGCATATTTAATCAGGACAACAGTTTTCAGCTGGGCTAACATAATTGCAAAAGTGTTTTCTAATGATAAATTAGCATTTTAAAATGATAAACTTGGATTAGCTAACACAACATGCCATTGGAACACAGGAGTGATGGTTGCTGATAATGGGCCTCTGTACACCTATGTAGGTATTCCATAATAAATCAGCCGATTCCAGCTACAATAGTAATTTACAACATTAACAATGTCTACACTTTCTGATCAATTTGATGTTATTTTAATGGACAATTTTTTTTGCTTTTCTTTCAAAAACAAGGACATTTCTAAGTGACCCCAAGCTTTTGAACGCTAGTGCATATTAAACAAAAAAATATATGTCTATATTGATGTTTTTTTAATAAAAATGTACTTATTTGTTACATTTGACTGTGTTAAAACTAGCAGTACTACTTATTTCTCTGAGAGTGAGGCGGATATATACAGTTGAAGTCGGAAGTTTACATACACTTAGGTTGGAGTCATGAAAACTAGTTTTTCAACCACTCCGCAAATTTCTTGTTAACAAACTATAGTTTTGGCAAGTCGGTTAGGACATCTACTTTGTGCATGACACAAGTAATTTTTCCAACAATTGTTTACAGACAGATTATTTCACTTATAATTCACTGTATCACAATTCCAGTGGGTCAGAAGTTTATATACACTAAGTTGACTGTGCCTTTAAACAGCTTGGAAAATTCCAGAAAATGATGTCATGGCTTCAGAAGCTTCTGATGGGCTAATTGACATCATTTGAGTCAATTGGAGGTGTACCTGTAGATGTATCTCAAGGCCTACCTTCAAACTCAGTGCCTCTTTGCTTGACATCATGGAGAAATCAAAATAAATCAGCAATTACCTCAGATTTTTTGTTGTTGTTGACCTTCACAAGTCTGGTTCATCCTTGGGAGCAATTTCCAAACACCTGAAGGTACCAAGTTCATCTGTACAAACAATAGTACGCAAGTATAAACACCATGGGACCACGCAGCCGTCATACCGCTCAGGAAGGAGACGCGTTCTGTCTCCTAGAGATGAACGTACTTTGGTGCGAAAAGTGCAAATCAATGCCAGAATAACAGCAAAGGACCTTGTGAAGATGCTGGAGGAAACAGGTACAAAATTATCTATTCCACAGTAAAACGAGTCCTATATCGACATAATCTGAAAGGCCGCTCAGCAAGGAAGAAGCCACTGCTCCAAAACCGCCATAAAAAAAGACAGATTACGGTTTGCAACTGCATATGGGGACAAAGATCGTACTTTTTGGAGAAATGTCCTCTGGTCTGAAGAAACAAAAATAGAACTGTTTGGCCATAATGACCATCATTATGTTTGGAGGAAAAAGGGGGAGGCTTGCAAGCCGAAGACCACCATCCCAACCGTGAAGCACGGGGGTAGCAGCATCATGTTGTGGGGGTGCTTTGCTGCAGGAGGGACTGGTGCACTTCACAAAAAAGATGGCATCATGAGGGAGGAAAATGATGTGGATATATTGAAGCAACAGCTCAAGACATCAGTCAGGAAGTTAAAGCTTGGTCACAAATGGGTCTTCCAAATTGACAATGACCCCAAGCATACTTCCAAAGTTGTGGCAAAATGGCTTAAGGACAACAAAGTCAAGGTATTGGAGTGGCCATCACAAAGCCCTGACCTCAATCCCATAGAAAATGTGTGGGCAGAACTGAAAAAGTGTGTGGGAGCAAGGAGGCCTACAAACCTGACTCAGTTACACCAGCTCTGTCAGGAGGAATGGGCCGAAATTCAACCAACTTGTTGTGGGAAGCTTGTGGAAGGCTACCCGAAACGTTTGACACAAATTAAACAATTTAAAGGCAATGCTACCAAATACTAATTTAGTGTATGTAAACTTCTGACCCGCTAGGAATGTGATGAAATAAATAAAAGCATAAATAAATCATTCTCTCTATTATTATTCTGACATTTCACATTCTTAAAATAAAGTGGTGATCCTAACTGACCTAAGACAGGGAATTTTTACTAGGATTAAATGTCAGGAATTGTTCAAAACTGAGTTTAAATGTATTTGGCTAAGGTGTATGTAAACTTCCGACTTAAACTGTAGCATTTTGCAAAAAAAGAATAATATTTGTCTCTATGAAATTAAACCATCAAGTGATAGATTTTAAACAAATACATGTCTGTCATTGAACAACCCCATGCCGTGACCAGATAGTGAAAAACACAAACTTTTTCATAATTTCTTTTAACAATAAAAGCAAATTTACCAACATTTCTGAAAATTGATATATAGCATTTTGGAAATAAAATATTCAAATATTATGTTGAAGATGACAGATTTGGGTAATTCCTCTGTTTGCACTGTAAAGCTTGTGTAAGCCTCGGTTGGTACATATAGGTGGTACTACCTATATGGGCAGCCCTGCAGTCCAACTCAACATGGTGCCAGCGGATGTTGAGTTTTCACAGGAGACAGGGCAGAGAGCGAGAGAGAGTTAGATGAAGAATGCAAAAAACAAAGAAAGAAAATGAGAAACCTATCCAACCAAAAACATAGAGACCCAGAAACATGAGACTACGCCTTCACTATTGTGAATCACTAAATCAATACAGAAATAAACTACGGAAAAAGAAGGAACAGCACGTCGGAAAACAGCTTAGTGTAATTGAATAATCCATAGCATCTAACCACTTCTGGGAAAACTGGAACACACTAAACAAACAACAACACGAAGAGTAATCTATCCAAAACGGAGATGGATAAATATGTATAAGTATGGATAAACCTCTTCTCCAATCTTTTGGACTCTATAACTAAGAACAAACATCAAAACATATAAATGCACAAATTCAAATCTTAGAATCAGCTATTTAAAGACTACCAGAACCCACTGGATTTTCCAATTACATTGAATTAACTACAGGATAAAATATACTGTGGCGTTGTCATCCTATATGAAATGATAAAATATACAGACAACAAATTCCAATCGGCTATACTTAAACTCTTTTACATCCTCCACAGCTCTGGCATCTTCCCCAATATTTGGATCCAAGGATTGATCACCGCAAACCACAAAAGTGGAGACAAATGACTCCAATAACTACCGTTGGATATGCGTCAACAGCAACCTTTGGAAAATCCTCTGCATTATCCTTAACAACAGACTCATACATTTATTCAGTGAAAACAATGTATTGAGAAAATTGGCTTACGACAGACCACGTATTCACCCTGCACACCCGATTGACAAAATGTCTCTATTCCTTTGGAACTTTTTTACTTGTTTCTTTTAATTGTGTTTATCTATTTCACTTGCTTTGGCAATGTCAACATGTTTCCCATTCCAATAAAGCCCTTTGAATTGAATTGAGAGAGGGAGGGAGGGAGGGAGGGAGGGAGGGAGGGAGGAGACAAGATAGTGAACAAAAGGACAAGGGAGAGTTTGAGGGAGAGAGTGAGAGTAGCACTTTCATACCCAGGTGTCAGTTTGCTCTTGGTCTCCTGTCACCCCTCTCTCCTCCCCCTGTATTCTCTCAAATTAGTATTATCATTTTCAGTTCAATGGCTTTATTGGCATGGGAAACATGTTGACATTGCCAAAGCAAGTAAAGTAGATAACATACAAAGGTGTAATACACAATAAAAATGAACAGTTAACATTACACTCACAGAAGTTTCAAAATAATAAAGTGCCATATTATGTATATATACTGTGTTGTAACGATGTGCAAATGGTTAAAGTACAAAAGGGAAAATAAATAAGCATAAATATGGGTTGTATTTACAATGGTGTTTGTTCTTCACTGGTTGCCCTTATCTTGTGGCAACAGGTCACAAATATTGCTGCTCTGATGACACACTGTGCTATTTCACCCAGTAGATATGGGAGTTTATCAAAATCTGATTCGTTTTCAAATTATTTGTGGATCTGTGTAATCTGAGGGAAATATGTGTCTCTAATATGGTCATACATTTGGCAGGAGGTTAGGAAGTGCAGCTCAGTTTTCACCTCATTTTGTGGGCAGTGTGCACATAGCCTGTCATCTCTTCAGAGCCAGGTCTGACTACAGCAGCCTTTCTTAATAGCAAGGCTATGCTCACTGAGTCTGTACATAGTCAAAGTGTCACGTGTGCGCCCTCTCGGTCACCAGGCTGCTCGTTATGGCACACACCTGTCACCATCGTGACGCGCACCAGGTGAGTCATCAGACTCACCTGGGCTCCATCACTTCCCTGATTACCTTCCCTATATATATATATATATATGTCACTCCCTTTGGTTCCTTCCCCAGGCGTCATCATTTCTGTTCCAGTGTCACGTCTGTGCATTTCTTGTTTGGTATTTAGTTGTTTATTTATTAAAACACTCACTCCCTGAACTTGCTCACCGACTCTCAGCGCACATCGTTACACAAGGCTTTCCTTAAGTTTGGGTCAGTCACAGTGGTCAGGTATTCTGCCACTGTGTACTCTCTGTTTATGGCCAAATAGTATCTCTCTCATCCATCTCCACACCGACGTTTGGCCATAGGGCTGTGATGTTATGGCCAGAGAAAACCAGCCCAGCATGAAAGACAGAAACGGCAAAAGCGAGGGAAGGAGAGAAGAGCACGGGAAAGACATGAGGGGAGTTGGCGAGAGGGTGAGATTTCTTCAGAGATCAGATGGATGGGCTTGGAGTCACCTTTGTCAACCATCAAAACAAAATGTCAGAATGTCGCAGGGAAAGTTTTATACTCCAGCTGTCAATTGTGTCAAAAGTAACAACTTTGAAAGTGTGACCATCAATTTTTTTACCTTTGGCTATAAAATGTGAGAATTGAAAGCACTCAAGTCAGATTTATTATATCACTGTTTTTTAATTACATTAAAGTTTTCACATTTTAAACAAATGCTGTTATTTACATATTTTTCTATGTACACATTTTCCATACAAACATTTACAAAAACAAGTTACAATACAGTGTCTGTATGTAGGGATTTCCTTTGCATTACACCTGTAAACCACAGGATGCTGCTGAGGGGAGGACGGCTCATAATAATGTCCGGAACGGAGCGAATGGAATGGCATCAAACACCTGGAAACCACGTGTTTATGTATGAGATACCATTCCACCGATTCCACTCATTACCGCGAGTCAGTTCTCCCCAATTAGGGTGCCACCAACCTACAGTGCTGTACACACACCATAATATCCAGTGTACCGGTTATGTTGTTTACAGTATATCAGTATGCAATGAATGCCCATCAGTAAAGGAAGCACAGCTCCCAGCCTCCCTGCAATCACAACACCCTCTCAGAATCCTGTCTTTACCGCTTTGCTCTCCTCCTTCCCTCAACTCCTATTCCCTCCATCTCGTTCCTATACACTCATCTGTTCAACACTAAACCATGAAGACATACAAAAGCAAACCAGCAATGACTAAAACAATCCCAATTTGTTCACTAGAAGCTGTTGTACCATCTCAATGACAGAGGATCTGGTTATGTAGATATCTGTGTATATCTACAACATAGAATGTGTGTTTTGTTCTAGTGTGTGCTAATCTGTGCTTTAGAGTATGCATCTGTCACATCATTGGGTTTTGTACAGTGAATTATAATTGTTGAGGAAGAGCTTTCAAGTAAGCATTTTACTGTACTGTTCACACCTGCTGTATCCTGTGGACGTGACAAATACACTTTAGTTTGATTTTAGTGACATGTCAAGAAGAAACGTCCCCATTGACCTGAGTATCTACTACACTAAACAAGACATAAACCGTGCTTAGAGGAAGGTCAGTTAATACACATACATACAGTGGGGAGAACAAGTATTTGATACACTGCCGATTTTGCAGGTTTTCCTACTTACAAAGCATGTAGAGGTCTGTAATTTTTATCATAGGTACACTTCAACTGTGAGAGACGGAATCTAAAACAAAAATCCAGAAAATCACATTGTATGATTTTAAAATAATTAATTTGCATTTTATTGCATGACATAAGTATTTGATCACCTACCAACCAGTAAGAATTCCGGCTCTCACAGACCTGTTAGTTTTTCTTTAAGAAGCCCTCCTGTTCTCCACTCATTACCTGTATTAACTGCACCTGTTTGAACTCGTTACCTGTATAAAAGACACCTGTCCACACACTCAATCAAACAGATTCCAACCTCTCCACAATGGCCAAGACCAGAGAGCTGTGTAAGGACATCAGGGATAAAATTGTAGACCTGCACAAGGCTGGGATGGGCTACAGGACAATAGGCAAGCAGCTTGGTGAGAAGGAAACAACTGTTGGCGCAATTATTAGAAAATGGAAGAAGTTCAAGATGACGGTCAATCACCCTCGGTCTGGGGCTCCATGCAAGATTTCACCTCGTGGGGCATCAATGATCATGAGGAAGGTGAGGGATCAGCCCAGAACTACACGGCAGGACCTGGTCAATGACCTGAAGAGAGCTGGGACCACAGTCTCAAAGAAAACCATTAGTAACACACTACGCCGTCATGGATTAAAATCCTGCAGCGCACGCAAGGTCCCCCTGCTTAAGCCAGTGCATGTCCAGGCCTGTCTGAAGTTTGCCAATGACCATCTGGATGATCCAGAGGAGGAATGGGAGAAGGTCATGTGGTCTGATGAGACAAAAATAGAGCTTATTGGTCTAACTCCACTCGCCGTGTTTGGAGGAAGAAGAAGTATGAGTACAACCCCAAGAACACCATCCCAACCGTGAAGCATGGAGGTGGAAACATCATTCTTTGGGGATGCTTTTCTGCAAAGGGGACAGGACGACTGCACCGTATTGAGGGGAGGATGGATGGGGCCATGTATCGCGAGATCTTGGCCAACAACCTCCTTCCCTCAGTAAGAGCATTGAAGATGGGTCGTGGCTGGGTCTTCCAGCATGACAACGACACGAAACACACAGCCATGGCAACTAAGGAGTGGCTCCGGAAGAAGCATCTCAAGGTCCTGGAGTGGCCTAGCCAGTCTCCAGACCTGAACCCAATAGAAAATCTTTGGAGGGAGCTGAAAGTCCGTATTGCCCAGCGACAGCCCCGAAACCTGAAGGATCTGGAGAAGATCTGTAGGGAGGAGTGGGCCAAAATCCCTGCTGCAGTGTGTGCAAACCTAGTCAAGAACTACAGGAAACGTATGATCTCTGTAATTGCAAACAAAGGTTTCTGTACCAAATATTAAGTTCTGCTTTTCTGATGTATCAAATACTTATGTCATGCAATAAAATGCAAATTAATTACTTAAAAATCATACAATGTGATTTTCTGGATTTTTGTTTTAGATTCCGTCTCTCATAGTTGAAGTGTACCTATGATAAAAATTACAGACCTCTACATGCTTTGTAAGTAGGAAAACCTGCAAAATCGGCAGTGTATCAAATACTTGTTCTCCCCACTGTATATACACATCAATAGTTTCTACATGTAGAGGAAACATGAGGCCGTTTCAGAGGACTACTGTAGGCGTTGGCTCAAACTATTTCAGATTGAACAAAGAATATGTACCCGCATTATACACTGAGTGTACAAAACATTAGGAGCACCTGCTCTTTCCATGTCAGACTGACCAGGTGAAAGCTATGATGTCACCTGTTAATTCCACTTCAGTCAGTGTAGATGAAGGGGAGGAGACAGGTTAAATAAGGATTTTAAGCCTTGAGATAATTGAGACATGGATTTTGTATGTGTGCCATTCAGAGTGTGAATGGGCAAGACAAAAGATTGAAGTGGCTTTGAACGGGGTCTGGTAGTAGGTAACAGGCACACCGGTTTGAGTCAAGAACTGTAACACTGCTGGGTTTTTCACGCTCAACAGTTTCCTCTGTGTATCAAGAATCTTTCACCACCCAAAGGACATCCAGCCAACTTGACACAACTGTGGGAAGCATTGGAGTCAACATGGACCAGCATCCCTGTGGAACGCTTTCGACACATTGTAGAGTCCATGCCCTGACGAATTGAGGCTGTTTTTAGGGCAAAAGGGGGTGCAGCTCAATATTAGGAAGGTATTGATCATGTTTTTTTACACTCCGTGTATAATCACTGTTATAATTCAATTCAGGGTAATCATGAAAACAGTTATCCCTTTGTCAGTTTTCTAATAATGATTAGTACATCACGTTTCCAGTTAGATCTGTTCCAGAGTCAGTGGGGTTTCCAGGTCTCCATACAGATCAAATGGAGTGAAAAGGGAAATAGCATCCATCCTCTTTCATTTACAAAAACATGTAGAAAAATTATCCTTCAGAAAATACTCTTGAAGATCATTGCCTCTGGAACGATCAACGTTCCAATCACACACACACACACACACACACACACACACACACACACACACACACACACACACACACACACACACACACACACACACACACACACACACACACACACACACACACACACACACACACACACACACACACACACACACACACACACACACACAGCAGCTCAGTCCAGTTGCAAATATAAAAATATCTATAAAAATCTTCTCTGTGCCAATGTCCAGCATTGGGTTGACAGTGTCTCTGTTGTAGCTAGGTCTGTAACTCAGTCTCAATATAGTAACAGGGATAGTAGGACGGGGAACAGGGTGAAGAAGACCGACAGGGAGACCAGCTGAACACCTGAACTACCCACACTCTTCTGGACCTTAGGCTCCAACACAGTAGGGTCATCTGGAGAGAGAGAGAGAACATGTTATTATCAGAAACAAGTGGAACAATTCTACTGTACTTCCAGTATCCAGAGTCAATGCTATACATCTGACTGTCTCTCTGGATGGACAGATGGGAGACGTACCGGCTGGAAGCCTGTTGGAGGGGTTGTGCACTCCTCCTGCTCCTATCTTTCCCTTTCCTCCATCCATCGCTTTCTCCATCACTCCATCCTTGACTTTGTCAGCCTTGGCCTTCCCAGAACCTGTAGAAGACAAGAAGTCATTGGTAAGAACTTGATTGTATGAACACCCATCGGGAACACCACTGAATATGGGGAACACTAAGCCTAGCCATTAATGTGAATGGAAGCTAATGCTACCATAGCTTTAGCCTTTAGAGGGTTTTCCTAACAGAGGCTAATGCTAGCATGTTGATGGAGACAGGGGAATGGAGCTCACCATGAGGTCCAACCACATCCACCTTCAGCCTCAGACACTCCTGGCCGTGGTGATGCAGCGGCTTGGCTGAAGAGGGAGAAGAGGGAGGTTTAGTACAAATACCCAAGCATTGTGTTAGAGTAGTCTATTGTACAGTTAAGTGGTAGTATTCATTCAGAAGTACTGCAAATAGATAGTGGTATTAGTAAATGTGTATTAGTACTACTATAGTATTGATATACTTACAGATATAGTAGTAGCTCTCTCCATGTCTGAACTCCTTGCCCAGGGTGAAGGGGGTGAAGCGCTGGAACTTCTCGGAGAACCTCTCGGGGGCGTGGGCAGCGAAGGGTCGGGAACATTCCCAACGCAGCTGGTCGAAGGAGTGGGGCTTACACACCTCATAATCCTCCTTCTCCACCATGTACAGCACGTACCGCTCGGCCTCCTGGGACGGCAGCTCCCCGCGCGTGTAGTGAGGACAGATGATGTCCAGGTAGTCGTTGATTTTCACCTCCACTGTGTACTCATCCCATAGGAAACTAGAGAGAAGAGAAGGAGAGTGGTTAGTGACATGTCTGGCTATTATCTTTAGATGACCTTACATCTAATAGTCATCTCTGACTGACCGAAGGAACAAACGTAACATTATGAAATATCATCACGGCCCATTCCCAGCCGGATGACAGAGTTTGTGTGGGCTGTTCCACTCACATGAACAAACACGCATGGAAGAACCAACTTACTCAAACACACACTCTCATAATAAACACACTCACGGACAATCATAAACACAAAAAGCTGTTAAGACTCAGCCCAAACAGACAGTGTGTGTGTGTGTGTGTGTGTGTGTGTGTGTGTGTGTGTGTGTGTGTGTGTGTGTGTGTGTGTGTGTATTTGCACCTGCGGCAAGTGTGTGATTGCGTGTGTCCTGGTGTAGACCTGTCACCCAGACAATGAGAATTAGTGAGTAGCCAATTAGGAGTCACTAGCTGAACTTGTTTGATGTATTTATTTAGACAAGAACACACCACTACACGCCTACACTCTTTCTGCCTATCCCTCTTTAACTCTCTCCCTCATCTGTTTTCTGGAGCATTCCACTCATGTTGTTTTAAGAGTAGAGTTTCACTGGCCAGCTGTGTCCATGGAGACAAGATTCTGAGTGACAGTTTCTCCTTCTGTCTCTCATATACATGCTCTGTCTGCACAAGTCATTTAATCTCTTTCTCTCCGCCCTACACAAGTCATTTAATCTCTTTCTCTCCCTCCCTACACAAGTCATTTAATCTCTTTCTCTCCCTCCCTACACAAGTCATTTAATCTCTTTCCCTCCCTCCCTACACAAGTCATTTAATCTCTTTCTCTCCCTCCCTACACAAGTCATTTCATCTCTTTCTCTCCCTCCCTACACAAGTCATTTAATCTCTTTCTCTCCCTCCCTACACAAGTCATTTAATCTCTTTCTCCCTACACAAGTCATTTAATCTCTTTCTCTCCCTCCCTACACAAGTCATTTAATCTCTTTCTCTCCCTCCCTACACAAGTCATTTAATCCATTTCTCTCCGCCCTACACAAGTCATTTAATCCATTTCTCTCCGCCCTACACAAGTCATTTAATCTCTTTCTCTCCGCCCTACACAAGTCATTTAATCTCTTTCTCTCCCTCCCTACACAAGTCATTTAATCTCTTTCTCTCCCTCCCTACACAAGTCATTTAATCTCTTTCTCTCCCTCCCTACACAAGTCATTTAATCTCTTTCCCTCCCTCCCTACACAAGTCATTGAATCTCTTTCTCTCCCTCCCTACACAAGTCATTTAATCTCTTTCTCTCCCTCCCTACACAAGTCATTTAATCCATTTCTCTCCGCCCTACACAAGTCATTTAATCTCTTTCTCTCCGCCCTACACAAGTCATTTAATCTCTTTCTCTCCCTCCCTACACAAGTCATTTCATCTCTTTCTCTCCTCCCTACACAAGTCATTTAATCTCTTTCTCTCCGCCCCACACAAGTCATTTAATCTCTTTCTCTCCGCCCTACACAAGTCATTTAATCTCTTTCTCTCTCTCCCTCCCTACACAAGTCATTTTTTCTCTCCCTCCCTACACAAGTCATTTAATCTCTTTCTCTCCCTCCCTACACAAGTCATTTGAATGAGTTAGTTATCATCTCTCTTTGTCCCTCTCCCTCCCTTTCTTTCCCTCTGCACCTGTTGGAGTGTCAGTGGGTGTGACTGTTTTTACTCCTCTAGTGACTCTTCACCCCTGATTCTGTCTCTTCCTACTTCTTCCTCCATGAAAAATAAATATTGAGGGAGGTGGAGACAGTCTCTCTTTGTGTTCCTTTTCATCTTCACCCTCCATTGACTTTATGACTCTAAGCTCCCCCCCCCCCCCCATCTCGGTTCTAGATTTTAACTGTTGTTGTTGTGGTTGTTGTTTCGCCCTCCCTCCCTCCCTCCAGCCAACCCCTCCAATCTACTGAGGTATACACGTGAACGGACACAAATGTCTAACACACACAACTCATGAAATAAACCCTAGATCAGTGGGTAGAGCAGTGGAACTTATGTTTCTGGTAGGAAGGAAGGTTAGAGAGATGAAAGAAACAAAGTGCTGTATCTGGGTATCAAATTAAAACAGTGCTTTCCAGCTGTCCTCTAGGCCTATAAGGATTCAGCTCACACAGTTGAGTTGTGTTGGCGAGTGGAGTCAGTGGTGCTGGCAGAGTACACACACACACACACACACACACTTTTCTGGAAGAGAGGTTGAGTTTGTGGGTAAGAGCTTGTTATCCCTGAGGATGTAATCAGTATAATATGCACGTCAGAGTCTCATTGGTTCCCAGCCCTGGGCTGAACAGACATCCACACAGGCCGCAGCACAAACACCCTGCCACATACTCCGGGTGTGTGGCTCTGTTCTGTGCCACGAGAGAGAGAGCGTCTGTATCACAGGCAGCTGGTGGCACTTTAATTAGGGAGGAAGGGCTCATAGTAATGTATACACTAGCTTTGTGTGAGAGAGACAGTGTGAAGACCCCAGTTCTTCCATGTTTATGTTGTGTTTCTGTGTGCCCAAGCATCAAAGCCTAGAACAATAGGTATCTGGTATCCTGCCTCCCTCCTTTCATCCCTCCTTTCTCTCCTGTTGTTGTTGTCCTTCTTAAGTGACAGACACACTGGCTCCATGTGGGTCTCTAACCCCCTTTAATCCCCCTGCATGTGTGTGTGTGAGAGAGAGAGACCTAGAGAGAGTACCCTGCCTGTCACAACATGTATTGTTAGCAGAGCCCGTACCTAGGCTCATTAGCCGGGGCTAATAGCAAGATTTGCCTCTTTCTTACACCACTTCAAAACAGGATGATATCTTTGGCTTAGCCTTCACATGCACACACGCCGGTCTGCGGTACAAGCTCTTAATTGACAAACAATTCTGTTCCTTTCTTATTAATTTTCTTTGACTCCGACTGGTAATGACAGGGTTGAGACGAACGGCACGAGAGAACTGCACTGCTACAGTAGAATGAAGAGACTTTCCTAACTGAATCCACCTGATTTCCACACCAACCACAGCTTCTCCTTAAAAACATGTTCCTGTCTAAAGCTGTCAAAACACATATTCTGTTGCTAATCTCAGTCACTACAAACAATCACACTTTCAGATCTCCCTTTGTCGCTCTTCTGGAGCCTACTTCATTAAACGCTCTTCTGGAGCCTACTTCATTAAACGCTCTTCTGGAGCCTACTTCATTAAACGCTCCTCTGGAGCCTACTTCATTAAACGCTCTTCTGGAGCCTACTTCATTAAACGCTCTTCAGGAGCCTACTTAATTAAACGCTCTTCTGGAGCCTACTTAATTAAACGCTCTTCTGGAGCCTACTTCATTAAACGCTCTTCTGGAGCCTACTTCATTAAACGCTCTTCTGGAGCCTACTTCATTAAACGCTCTTCTGGAGCCTACTTCATTAAACGCTCTTCTGGAGCCTACTTCATTAAACGCTCTTCTGGAGCCTACTTCATTAAACGCTCTTCTGGAGCCTACTTAATTAAACGCTCTTCTGGAGCCTACTTAATTAAACGCTCTTCTGGAGCCTACTTAATTAAACGCTCTTCTGGAGCCTACTTAATTAAACGCTCTTCTGGAGCCTACTTAATTAAACGCTCTTCTGGAGCCTACTTAATTAAACGCTCTTCTGGAGCCTACTTAATTAAACGCTCTTCTGGAGCCTACTTAATTAAAAGCTCTTCTGGAGCCTACTTAATTAAAAGCTCTTCTGGAGCCTACTTAATTAAAAGCTATCTGGGGTCTGGGGTCAAGCTGTTGCCCACAAAGGGAGGAGGGGTTCTGAATAGGGTGTAATTACCCCTCCCCCAAAGACATAAACCCTGGAGCTGACTAGACTCCAGTCTGCCCCCATCCTTCACCCCTCTAGCCCAAAGGCTGTGCTCAGTGTCCTCTACTCACTAGTAGAGGCTGATGTAGACATGATAAGGTGAGGTATGTTGTAGCTACTATGGCTCTCAGCATTTTGCACGTGGTCCATGTTGCCCATAATTTACTCTGTACAATAATCATGATGAAGCTAGATTTACAGTAATGTTGACGGCCATACTTATCAATGGGAGGGGTTGTGTGAGTGTGTGCATGTGTGAGCGTGTGTGCAATCTCAGCCTAGGGATCTGGGAGAAGTCCAGCTGATTGAAGCCAGTTGACACAGGGCCAGACTCACAACTGGAACACAAGCGACCTTTCCTCCCTCCCTCTGAACAGTATCGTCTTTCTCTCGTCTTTCCCTCTCCTTCGTCCTTCTCTTCACAGGAGAGTGAGAGTTGCATTAATGTGATAGCTACGCGTGTGTGAGAAGCAGGGGGGTGAGGGTGAGGTTCTCTGAATACCAGAATTCAGGCCGCCTCACACCCCAGGCACTTGAGCACATCTGTTTATCAGGGCAGACCAGAGCCTGCCTGCCTGTCTGTATGTCTGCCTGTCTGCCTGTCACTGAGGTGTGTGTCTGTCTGTCTATGTCTCACTGAGGTGTGTGTAAACAGCCAGGGTGGAAGGTAGTCTCCCTTCACCTCTCCTCTGAACAGTTCTCAGAGCTGCTACTGTAGCTACTGCGTCACAGATGTGTGTGTGTGTGTGTGGTAGGTGGTTATGACAGTAGGGTGATTGGGTGAGTTGTTTAACACCTCATTAAGTTCTCAACAGCTTTGAAGTCCTCTCCTCATCTCTTGCTGTTATCACATCTCTCCCCTCTAGATTCACCTCCCACCCCTCTCTTCTCTTCCATTCTTTCCCTACTTATAGGCCATCTCTCTTCTCTCCCTACTGCCCCTCCTGTGTTTCCCATATAGAATTCTCTCACACCATACAACTATAAAATCTGCACACACAGGCGTATAAATGACCCTATTAATTCACTGTGGTATCCCACATTCACACCTCAACTCAAGAGGATATAGGCCTGTCAGTTGTAATCTGGGTTTTAGTTGTTGTATCTACTAATACAGTATTGTACACTAACTACCCTAGTAGAACCTCTCCAGAACACTCTCTAATCTCCCACATTCTCTCCTGAGAGGAGAGTTCCAAAGAGGTCATTCTTCTGTCTGTCACGCTCCAACAGATCAGAATAACAGGAGTCTAATCATTCTGTCCCAACCCCCATTATCACATCCAGACTCCACTTATTACCACCACCACCTATTCATGGTATGTGTGATTCTTTATAAGGAATTGCAGGGTTTGAGAGCCTTTAAAAATGTCAACACAGCCTTTTCTCCCCTCCCTCCAGCCAGCCATCTATTCATCCATGTCCCATCTCTCCGTCTGTCTCCCCTTTATGCGCTCTAATTAACCCATCCCCCTCTCCCTCCATTCATCCCTCTATTCTTCCCTTGCTCTTAAAAAGGTAACATAATATCAGAGCTCTTCATGACAGCCTAATTTCTCAACACAAATACCTTCTCTTTTACCCATCCCCCACTTTCTGTTCCCAACTCTCTCTTCCAGATGAATAGAAAAAGGCTACGTGTTGGCAGGTTGCTAGATATGCAGCTTGGTTTGGGTCAATGAGGAGAACTAGACTCACAGGTCTCTCAACCAGGGCAATAATATTCCAACTAACCCGGGTTCAATCTGGATTATACAGAATAACATGGTTGGGGTCAAAACTATTTTCATTCATTCAAAGTGAATGTCATGAATTGCAAAAATTCTTGTTGGAAATATCCCGGCTGCTTCAAACAGAGAAGTCAGTCAGGCCTGAGCTGAGCTGACTGGACGTGGCCCTTAGGGGGCAACAGAGAGCCGTCTCTGAAACGCTGCACGAGATGATACTGGACACACAAACATGACCCTACACACACAATGTGATAACGTGAGGATAAAGCAGTCCTCAGTATTGCAGAGTTGAGTCAAACAGTAACAGTGGGGAGACTAAGCAAGCTGCTGTGATCTGTGTGGAAAACTACTCAGGAAAACAGAGCAGGGTCTGTGAGAAAGAGAGGGACTGACGGAGAGAGAGAGGAAGTCTGGACCATAGATAAGGAGGCGAGAGGAAGAGCTGAGATGGAAGGGGGCCCAGGGGGTGCTAATTAAAGTATATTTTTATTTGAAACACGGCAAAACGTTGTTTTATGTTACATCCATGATAATGTGTGTGTGAGGGTGTTCGGTAAGACAGCTGTTATGTCAGCAGGAAACAAGCTATATGCCTAGATGTGATTGAATGGACAGAACTATACGCTGTGTAGCTGACTGACTGGAGCTATCCTATTGGCTCCTTTAACTGATTGTTCTATGTAGGATATGTTCCTCTACATATTTAAGGAGCTTCAGATTTACTAACACACACACACGTCTGTTACGCCAGAGAGATAGCAGGGATATAATCTATTCTAAATATAAAAAGCAGCAGAATGACGATGACGATTTTAGTGTCTATAGGTCAGCTAGTCAGATTACAGCTCAGATCATCTGTAATCTGTGTGCGCGAGTGTATTCCCCCTCATTCTGCTGTAGGATTAGAGACCCAGAGTGACAGATGAGGTGGGAGGGAGAGAGAGACTTGCTTTGGCAATGTTAACATATGTTTCCCATGCCAATAAAGCCCCTTGAATTTAAATTTAATTGAGAGGTGGGTTCCAGAATAGAGAGAGGGGAGGGGGGGAAGGAGAGAGAGAAAGAGAGAGAGAGAGAGAGAGGTCGATCTCAGAATAGAGAAGGGAGGGGGAGCGAGAGAGAGAGGTCGATCTCAGAATAGAGAAGGGAGGGGGAGCTAGAGGGGAGGGTTTCAGAATAGAGAGAGGGGCATATAGCCAGAGGAAAGAAGAGCTTTACAACAGAGAAAAAAAATCACACATTTAACTTTACAACCAAACCACCCTCTTCCCCCACCAGCCACCAGCCACCACAACCCTAAACCTCTTCCTCTAGGACATATCTGTTCAGACAAGCCCAACACCTCAACAACACGAGAGAGAAAGACAAAAGAAGACAGAGAATTGGAAATATATAGCTATATAGGAGAGGAGAACATGAATACTTGAATATGTGATAGAGATGAACTCATGGAAACAGAGAGTGAGAAAGAGAGATAGTCAGGCAATAACAAGCTGGAGAAGACACAGCTGGTGTGGAGAAGAGGGAGTGGCGATGGAGAGAGGAACGGACAGGTACAGAAGGGAGGGAGAGAAGGAAGGAAAGGGGGGGAGGGGGGAGGTCGAACACAGCTGACAGAGTTGAGTATAGTAACAGGGGAAGTGTGGAATGCTGGCTGCTACTAATATTAACACCCAACTCCTCCCTCCTGCCCCTAGAGAGAGAGTGTGTGTGTGTGCGCATGTATGCGTGTGAGTCACTGATTTACCAGTGCTCCGTAATATCGCCTACGTATAGGGCCCCTCCCTTTCTCTGACATTGGAGTTCAGGCAACACTACACACTCACCCTCAGTCAAAAACAAAAAAACACTTCCAGTAACAAGGCATTGCGCCAGAACTAATGATTAAGCTGTTGGATCAGGTCGAAACAAGCCCAGTCTCTCACACACACACACCAGGCTATAACACAAGGTTGGAACAGACTGCGAAAAACCAGTTTCTACACCAGTCAGGTCGGAGACTGACAACTGTACACACACACTGAGCGATCTGTGTGTTACCATCTGAAGTCAGTCAGTAAACATCAGTTTACACCTGATCGCCTTAGATCAATCAGCCAGAAATCAATTAGACTCAGTGATCCCATGGGAGTGAATCAGGTGGTTGAGACACAGTGTAAAGTGGGACGACAGTTGAGGGACCAGATTGGGCTTTCAGGCTGAAAGACTGAAAATTGCCCAGAGAGAAAGAGAAAGTTGAAAAAGAAAGATGGAAACTGAGAACGAGGGATTAAAGAGAAGGACGAACGATTAAACAGTAAAAATGTGGTAACAATAGCAGGTGGGTACAGGCCAGACTAGGATTAAGTCTTAATTTTTAACAGTGATTAATCTCCTTCTGAAAACCACATTCACTGAATTCCAATTGGAGGTTTTCAGAGACTTTAGATAAAGACTTCTGGGGGAAAAAAGTGTGTGTGTGAGACATATGCAGTACAGAATGTGTGAGTAGAGCTTGTATCATGAGTAATAGTTATCAGTGTGAGTCTATCGGTCTTTAGTGGACACTGAGCGCATCACAGCTTCCACATCAAACTGGCGCGGCGAGTTACCATGTTGTTTGTTTTTGTTAATGTGTGACTGTGTCAATGTATGTGAGAGTGTGTGTCTGAACATGCTTGTTTGTGTCTAGAGTACATGTGTGACGTGTGAACATATTGTCTGGTTATGTGTTAGTCTATCTTTAGTCTGCTACGAAAAGGATTAGTGTACATTATGATTGGTGTTGTTGATGTTGTTATGCAACGCAAGTTAGAGTGGGAATGTAGTCAAGATCCAGATTAAAGAACAGTCTTGCGCAGCTAAACTTGTGGGGACAAGGTTAACCCCCAACCCTAACCCATAACCTTATCATAACCTTAACCTAGCTCCTAACCCTAGAAATAACATTTGATCTTGTGGGGATCAACAAAATGTCCCCAGTTGGTCAAATGTTTGCGCACACACACACACACACACACACACACACACACACACACACACACACACACACACACACACACACACACACACACACACACACACACACACACACACACACACACACACACACACACACACACACACACACACACACACACACACACACACAAACTTTCTGTATTTCTCTGCATTTATAGCAATTCTCACTTGACCCACAACTCTGATGCTCTGATTTCTCCTCTATAACCTCTTTCTTTTCTCATTATGGACTAAGAGTCTGGTTCAGATGTCCTTCTCTTCAGTTCTTTTCTCCCTCTCTCTTCCTCCTCATGTCACCTGATCAACAGAATTCATATTCCTTGTGCTCGAGCCACCGTCTCAGTGATGTCATATCGACAAACCCAGGTAAAGTCAGACCTGCGTACGGAACAGGTAAAGTACACGACTGACTCACACCGACAAAACCCATTTCGTCACAACTCATTACAAGGTATGATTAGTCAACAACATTTACCTATGCTCACATCATTAAATCAATTACAAAACCAATGTCTTTCCCATTTCATAGGAAATCTAATTTAGTGCTCTGTCATCATCATTGGCCTAAGGAGAAGAAGGTACAATAACATCGACCCAGAGTCGGCTGAAAACGTGACCCCTCAGTCTTTGTCCATTTCCTCTATAAAATAATCCATCCTTCTTCCTCACCATCTTCAGCTCTGTGCTAAAAGCTCAATAAATCACATGGCCTCGCATACACCTGTCAAGCTCCATTGATCCCACTGAGTGGCAGGGTAGCGTTACAATTTCTGACCCCAAAACAATCAGCATTGGACATCTCACCCCCCCTCCCCCTTTTGGAGAGCTGAAGTGTCAGACTGTCAACAGCACCAATAGAGTGAAACACAGACATACAGTCTGGATTCAGACACTCAGGTCGAGTTGGTTCATGTCAGGATTTATTTTTATGCTATGCTGTGTGAGGGAGTCTATCTTTGTATCGAGATCATATATATGGTTGATTCTGTCTGTCCAGCTGTCTCAGAATTCGTTCCCAATCTTCCCCTTGTTCTCTGTTTATGCCCTGCTGCGCGATTGGCCTACCATAGCCTAAATATAATTATGTTACCTGGTTAAAGGGGCAAGCAGACAGCTAATACAACAAGGCACACAGCCTACACCTAATATCCTACAAGTGGAAGAAATAAAATAAATACCAAAATCCAGATGTCAACTTCTATTCCACATTGGTTCAACATTTCATTGAAATGACGTGCAATCGACGTTGATTCAACCAGGCCGTGTGTGTCCAGTGGGGTGGGATGTCTGGTAAAGAACCGAGGAAATTCAGCGCGTAGGCTATCCATTGAGTGGATGAGACACAAACAGTATTTATCCCATGACAGAAAGTGTACTTGAGTAGGCCTAGTAGTGTCAGATACGCATTCTCAAAGTGAGTTGAGCACTAGGTGCGCGTAAACAGAAATCACACACACTTTTAATGTGTGCTACACCAAAATACGCACAAACACACAGAGAAAGAGATGAAGAACACCTACTTTGGGTTTGTACTATTCCAGAAGACGCTGTGTCTCTCTGCAGTAGCGAACCCGGTTCCGAAGCTCACAGCCAAACACACCAGCCACACCAAATCCATAGCTGCTGATTTAGGACCAAAACCAAACACCAACAGATACTGTCAGTTATTGCAGAATAAGTCTGTGCAGGATGTGCACACTGTCAAAATAAATGTATGATAGGGGTGCTGGTCTATAGCTGTTGCTTTTCTGTATGGTTGAGACCTCCTTCTATGGAGTTTAACGGCGGTTTGTATGGTTAAGACCGCGGCGCGTTGACTGTTTTGTCTAACGGAGCCACGCCTCTCCCGGTTGTATAGCCAATAACAGCGGGAAAAACGCCCCGCTGCTCTGACTATTCAACTAGAGACGCCATGAACACTTTATCCAATCTATATGATATAATCAAAGCTATGGACAGAAATATATGGGCCTATAGCTATTTTGTGACATTGAAATGAATTCATGACGCACTCAAAATAGTTGTTGTGTTTCTTTTGTTGTGACCAATAGTGTTTTATTTTAGTCATTAATGAAAAACTTGCTGACCCCCCCCCCCCTGATTAATTATAGGCTCACATATTCAACAACATGAAAATGTGAAATAACAATACTATGGTATACTTTAGAAAATAAGTGAATCTAATGTAATGCAAGGTATACATGTCCCTAAATGTTCTAGGAGAGCTCGTCTGTGACTGTGTGGGTCAGTCAGATGTTATCCTACTGAATCATTCAGATGTTATCTGTGTAGCTAATCTTCTGGGTCCCCTGTAGCCATATAGTCTGCAGGCACACAGTGACTGTACATTAGCAACACAAAGCTGCTCAAAATAATGCATTATAATACAGTATAGCCCACCCTTTTTTATCCCACATTTAGTATTCACTTCTTTTGTGCCACTAAAAAACAAGACTGACAAAAACAAAAATGAGCACATTGCAGAAATCAAGCAAGAATATCAGTAAATGTGCCAAACACACTGTGTTCCCTGCTAGTCCAGGACTCCATGGGTTCAGGGGCTGACCAACAGGGGGCAGGGACTAGACAAGGCCCGGTGAGCAGGCTCAGAACTTCATTGTGTGTGTGTGTGTGTGTGTGTTTGTGTGTGTTTGTGTGTGTGTGTGTGTGTGTGTTTGTGTGTGTTTGTGTGTGTGGTGTGTGTGTGTGTGTGGTGTGGTGTGTGTGTGTGTGTGTGTGTGTGTGTGTGTGTGTGTGTGTGTGTGTGTGTGTGTGTGTGTGTGTGTGTGTGTGTGTGTGTGTGTGTGTGTGTGTGTGTGTGTGTGTGTGTGTGTGTGTGTGTGTGTGTGCGAAGATTAATGAAGATGGCTCGGCAGTGGATGGTTATTTGTGTTTTTTTTTATGCTGATCTGAATTTTTTTTTCTGACATAGTTTCCTATGATCGAAAGAGCTTCTGGACACCAGAACAGTGATCCCTAACTTCCATTTGGATGAAGATTTCTACTTCAACAAGTTGGCAGCTGTTGACATACTGCTCAGACAAGGCCCTAATCCCGGGACTCGAAAGAGGAAGAGACGCTGCAAAAGAGGCAGACAAGTGGGCACCCTGAGGAGATCAACACCTGTACCCTCTGTTCTATTGGTAAATGACCAATCACCAGAGAACAAACTAGACAAGCTCTGTTCTATTGGTAAATGACCAATCACCAGAGAACAAACTAGACAAGCTCTGTTCTATTGGTAAATTATCAATCACCAGAGAACAAACTAGACAAGCTCTGTTCTATTGGTAAATGACCAATCACCAGAGAACAAACTAGACAAGCTCTGTTCTATTGGTAAATGACCAATCACCAGAGAACAAACTAGACAAGCTCTGTTCTATTGGTAAATGACCAATCACCAGAGAACAAACTAGACAAGCTCTGTTCTATTGGTAAATTATCAATCACCAGAGAACAAACTAGACAAGCTCTGTTCTATTGGTAAATTATCAATCACCAGAGAACAAACTAGACAAGCTCTGTTCTATTGGTAAATGACCAATCACCAGAGAACAAACTAGACAAGCTCTGTTCTATTGGTAAATGACCAATCACCAGAGAACAAACTAGACAAGCTCTGTTCTATTGGTAAATGACCAATCACCAGAGAACAAACTAGACAAGCTCTGTTCTATTGGTAAATGACCAATCACCAGAGAACAAACTAGACAAGCTCTGTTCTATTGGTAAATTATCAATCACCAGAGAACAAACTAGACAAGCTCTGTTCTATTGGTAAATGACCAATCACCAGAGAACAAACTAGACAAGCTCTGTTCTATTGGTAAATGACCAATCACCAGAGAACAAACTAGACAAGCTCTGTTCTATTGGTAAATGACCAATCACCAGAGAACAAACTAGACAAGCTTCGTTCCAGACCATCCTATCAACAGGACCTGAAGAATTGTAATATTGTAATGCAGGGAAACATCTGTCTTACTTAATTTTTACCAGCATGACACCTGTGTAACTAGAAGCGACAAAACTCTAGATCACCTCTACTCCACACACAGAAACACATACAAAACTCTAGACCACCTCTACTCCACACACAGAAACACATACAAAACTCTAGATCACCTCTACTCCACACACAGAAACACATACAAAACTCTAGACCACCTCTACTCCACACACAGAAACACATACAAAACTCTAGACCACCTCTACTCCACACACAGAAACACATACAAAACTCTAGATCACCTCTACTCCACACAGAAACACATACAAAACTCTAGACCACCTCTACTCCACACACAGAAACACATACAAAACTCTAGATCACATCTACTCCACACAGAAACACATACAAAACTCTAGATCACATCTACTCCACACACAGAAACACAGAAACTCTAGACCACCTTTACTCCACACACAGAAACACATACAAAACTCTAGATCACATCTACTCCACACATAAACACATACAAAACTCTAGATCACCTTTACTCCACACACAGAAACACATATAAAACTCTAGATCACCTCTACTCCACACACAGAAACACATACAAAACTCTAGATCACCTCTACTCCACACACAGAAACACATACAAAACTCTAGATCACATTTACACCACACACAGAAACACAGAAACTCTAGATCACCTCTACTCCACACACAGAAACACATACAAAACTCTAGATCACATCTACTCCACACACAGAGACACATACAAAACTCTAGATCACCTCTACTCCACACACAGAGACACATACAAAACTCTAGATCACATCTACTCCACACACAGAAACACATATAAAACTCTAGATCACCTCTACTCCACACACAGAAACACATACAAAACTCTAGATCACCTCTACTCCACACACAGAGACACATACAAAACTTTAGATCACATCTACTCCACACACAGAAACACATACAAAACTCTAGATCACCTCTACTCCACACACAGAAACACATACAAAACTCTAGATCACCTCTACTCCACACACAGAGACACATACAAAACTCTAGATCACATCTACTCCACACACAGAAACACATACAAAACTCTAGATCACCTCTACTCCACACACAGAAACACATACAAAACTCTAGATCACCTCTACTCCACACACAGAAACACATACAAAACTCTAGATCACCTCTACTCCACACACAGAGACACATACAACACTCTAGATCACCTCTACTCCACACACAGAAACACATACAAAACTCTAGATCACCTCTACTCCACACACAGAAACACATACAAAACTCTAGATCACCTCTACTCCACACATAAACACATACAAAACTCTAGATCACATCTACTCCACACACAGAAACACATACAAAACTCTAGATCACCTCTACTCCACACACAGAAACACATACAAAACTCTAGATCACCTCTACTCCACACACAGAGACACATACAAAACTCTAGATCACATCTACTCCACACACAGAAACACATACAAAACTCTAGATCACCTCTACTCCACACATAAACACATACAAAACTCTAGATCACCTCTACTCCACACAGAAACACATACAAAACTCTAGATCACCTCTTCTCCACACACAGAAACACATACAAAACTCTAGATCACATCTACTCCACACACAGAAACACATACAAAACTCTAGATCACATCTACTCCACACACAGAAACACATATAAAACTCTAGATCACCTCTACTCCACACAGAAACACATATAAAACTCTAGATCACCTTTACTCCACACACAGAAACACATATAAAACTCTAGATCACCTTTACTCCACACACAGAAACACATACAAAACTCTAGATCACCTCTACTTCACACACAGAAACACATACAAAACTCTAGATCACCTCTACTCCACACAGAAACACATACAACACTCTAGATCACCTCTACTCCACACACAGGGACACATACAAAACTCTAGATCACATCTACTCCACACACAGAAACACATACAAAACTCTAGATCACAACTCTAGATCACCTCTACTCCACACACAGAAGCACATATAAAACTCTAGATCACCTCTACTCCACACACAAGCAAAAACTCAAATAGGAAATATCAGCTCAATACGTAAGTGGTCTGATGAAGCGAACACTAATTTACAGGACTGTTTCGCTAGCACAGACTGAAATATGTTCCAGAATTCATCTGATAAAATGGTGGTATTTACCACATCAGTCACCAGCTTCATTAATAATTGCGTCAATGATGTCATCCCCACAATGACCACACGTACATATCCCAACCAGAAGCCATGGATTACAGGCAACATCCTCACTGAGCTAAAGACTAGAACTGCCGCTTTCAAGGATCGGGACACTAACCCGGATGCTTAAAAGAAATCTCACTACAACCTCCGATGAGCCATCAAACAGTCAAAACGTCAATGCAGGACTAAGATCGAATCCTACTACGCCAGCTCTGACGCTCGTTGGATGTGGCAGGGCTTGTGTAAGGACTATAAACAGGTTAACATTCACATGGCCATGGGGCCAGACGGATCACTAGGATGCATACTCAGAGCATGAGCTGACCAGCTGGTAAGTGTCTTCACTGACATTTTCAACCTTTCCCTGACCCAGTCTATAATACCTACATGTTTCAAGGAGACCACCATAGTCCCTGTGCCCAAGAATGCCAAGGTAACCTGTCTAAATGACTACCGCCCGTGGCACTCACATCTGTTGCCCCGAAATGTTTTTAAAAGCTGTTCAAGGCTCACATCAACACCATCATTCCAGACACGCTGGAGCCTTCTCCAATTCGCATACCACCCAAACAGATCCACAGATGATGCAATCTCTATTGCACTCCAAACTGCCCTTTACTACCTGGACAAGAGGAACACCTATGTGAGAATGCTGTTCATTGACTAAAGGGCAGCGTTCAACACGATAGAGCCATCCAAGCTCATCACTAAGCTCAGGATCCTATGACTGAACAACTTCCTCTTCAACTGGACCCTGGACTTCCTGACGGGACGCATCCAGGTGTTGAGGGTAGGCAACAACACATCTGCCACGATGACCCTCAGGGGTGCGTGCTTAGTCCCCTCCTGTACTCCCTGTTACCCATGACTGCGTGGCCACGCATGACTCCTACACCATCATTAAGATTGCTGACGACATGAAGGTGGTTGGCATGATCACAGACGACGATGAGACAGCCTATAGGGAGGAGGTCAGAGACCTGGCAGTGTGGTGCCAGGACAACAACCTCTCCCTCAACGTTATCAAGACAAAGGAGCTGATCATGGACTACAGGAAACGGAGGGCAGAGCACGCCGCCATCCACGTCGACAGGGCTGTAGTGGAGCGGGTCGAGAGCTTCAAGTTCCTTCACATCAATAAGGTATTAACATGGTCTACACACACCAACACAGTGGTGAAGAAGGCACAACAACGGCTCTTCCCCCTCAGGAGGCTGAAAAGATTTGTAATGGGCCCTCAGTTCCTCAAAAGGTTTCACAGCTGTACCATTGAGAGCATCTTGACTGGCTGCATCACCGCTTGGTATGGCAACTGCTTGGCATTCGACCGCAAGGCGCTACAACAGGGTAGTGCATATGGCCGTGCTGCCTGCCATCTTTATTGCCAAGTTATCATTGCCTCAGTACAGGTACCCTGTGTATACAGCCAAGTTATCATTGCCTCAGTACTGGTACCCTGTGTATACAGCCAAGTTATCAACGACTCAGTACTGGTACCCTGTGCATACAGCCAAGTTATCATTGCCTCAGTACAGGTACCCTGTGCATACAGCCAAGTTATCATTGACTCAGTACTGTTACCCCATGCATACAGCCAAGTTATCATTGACTCAGTACTGTTACCCCGTGTATACAGCCAAGTTATCATTGACTCAGTACTGATACCGCGTGTATACAGCCAAGTTATCATTGACTCAGTACTGTTACCCCGTGTATACAGCCAAGTTATCATTGACTCAGTACTGGTACCTCGTGTATACAGCCAAGTTATCATTGACTCAGTACTGTTACCCCGTGTATACAGCCAAGTTATCATTGACTCAGTACTGGTACCGCGTGTATACAGCCAAGTTATCATTGCCTCAGTACTGGTACCTCGTGTATACAGCCAAGTTATCATTGACTCAGTACTGTTACCCTGTGTATACAGCCAAGTTATCATTGACTCAGTACTGGTACCGCGTGTATACAGCCAAGTTATCATTGACTCAGTACTGATACCGCGTGTATACAGCCAAGTTATCATTGACTCAGTAATGGTACCGCGTGTATACAGCCAAGTTATCATTGACTCAGTACTGGTACCCCGTGTATACAGCCACGTTATCATTGGCTCAGTACTGTTACCCCGTGTATACAGCCAAGTTATCGTTAGTCATTGTATATTTATTGTTTGTGTTATTATTGTTCTATTATATCTATCTGTATTGTTGGGAAGGGCCCCTAAGTCAGCATTTCACTGTTAGCCTACACCTGTTGTTTACGAGAGTGTGTCTGTCTGAACTGCCCCCAGGCTGGGCTGGGCAAGCACACACTTGCCCCTGGCTTTCTGACAGACAATACAACACACACACACACACACACACACACACACACACACACACACACACACACACACACACACACACACACACACACACACACACACACACACACACACACACACACACACACACACACACACACACACACACACTGGAGACCCCAGGCTGTGGGGTAGATATTCAGATCTGAGGGTGCTTTTCCATTTAGCGGAAGAGAGGACTGAGGGAGAGAGGTACAGCCAGGAGGACTGAGGGAGAGAGGTACAAATCCACACATCCCACTTAACACACACACACACACACACACACACACACACACACACACACACACACACACACACACACACACACACACACACACACACACACACACACACACACACACACACACACACACACACACACACACACACACACACACACACACACACACACACACACACACACACACACACACACACACACAGCACATCCTGCATCCTATACACCTCCTCTGCTGTAGCAGCCGTAGGATGGAATCTCCCGAACACACACTTCCGACCCGGCAGACACACTCCCTCTTCAATGGCAAGGTTTGGTCCTTATGTCACAGTGCTCCTGATGATGATGACTGTAACTCCAGCCTCCCACAGCCAACAGCCAACAGAGAGGAAGACCTTCCTGTTAATAAAATAGTTACTAAGAAAGATGTACACACTGCCCACAAAAAGATGTGGAAACTGAGCTGCACTTCCTAACCTCCTGCCCAATGTATGACCATATTAGAGACACATATTTCCCTCAGATTACACAGACCCACAAAGAATTCGAAAACAAATCCAATTTTGATAAACTCCCATATCTACTGGGTGAAATACCACAGTGTGCAATCACAGCAGCAAGATGTGTGACCTGTTGCCGCAACAAAAGGGTAACCAGTGAAAAACAAACACCATTGTAAACACAACCCATATTTCTGTTATTTATTTTCCCTTTTGTACTTTAACTATTTGCACATCGTTACAACACTGTTTATAGACATAATGACATTTGAAATGTCTCTATTATTTTGGAACTTGTGTGAGTGTAATATTTACTGTTCACTTTGTATTGTTATGTTTCCCATGCCAATAAAGCCCCTTTGAATTAAGAGAGAGAGAGAGAAAGAGAGATAACGAGAGAGAGAGAGAGAGAGAGACAGAGAGAGAGAGAGAGAGAAAGAGAGAGAGAGAGAGAGAGAGAGAGAGAGAGAGAGAGAGTGAAAGAGAGAGAGAGAGAGAGAGAGAGGGAGGGAGGGAAAGAGAGAGAGAGAGAGAGAGAGAGAGAGAAGAGAGAGGTTTTTTGCTTCTTCGATTTCAATGCAAGAACAGGTTCTGAGCCTGATGCGGGAGGTAACGACCACATATTTGGACACCCCTCCTTGTACAGTAGCCCTATTATAAATAATAGAAACAGTCCTGACCAAATACTGAACAAAAACGGGAAGGAGTTATGGTGGAATCAGAGGGGACTGTTTAGGTCGGTTTACTTACTGCTCAGCTCTTGGGACAAGTGTAGTCGATTATACCGTCACTGACATCGACCCCTTTTCCATTAGTGCATTCACTGTCAGACCACAGACACTATTGTCAGATCACAGTCAGATCAGCGTGTTTCTGAAGAAATTAACCAGCAATACGCATAAAAACAGCACAATAAACTCTACAACATGAACCAATCGTACAGATGGGGTCAAAACAGTGCAGAGAGATTCATTGAAACATTTAAATCAAATGAAATGATGAACTCTATACAGGTCTTCAATAACTCACAATACCAAAACAATAAAGATGGTGTCAATTTGGCTACTCGAATCATCAATTGCATATTCCAAAAAGCAGCATCAAAAGCAAATCTGAGAAAACCAAAGAAATGCAACATCAGAAATAAAAAACAAAATGTTTCTGACAAATGGTTTGATAATGAATGTAAAACAATTAGAAAACACCTAAGACAAATGTCAAATGAAAAACAGAAGCAGCAAAACAACCCAGAATTACGCTATGAATACTTTGAAACTCAAACAGTATAAACATACACTGAAATGCAAGAAATTTAATTATATCAATAAGACGCTTGATGAAATTGAAAACCAATTGACCAAAATCAGTTCTGGGACATGTGGAACAATTTCAGCACAACAAAGCCACAAGAATTAGCCGTACAAGCCATAGCCATTAGCCATAGCCATTTGGAAAACTTATTTTGATAATCTATACAAAAACATCCCACAAAAAGAAATTGAAGAATAAATGAACATCCTTGAATCAGTCATTAAAAACAACCAAAATCCATTTGATTACCCAATAACCCAACAAGAACTAAATGAAAAACTAAAATCTATAAAAACGAAGAACGATTGTGGTCTAGATAACATCAGAAATGAAATGCTGAAAAACAGCACACCTGAGTTGCAAAATGCTGTGCTTAAATTGTTCAACTTGGTACTATCTTATGGCTGATTTCCTGATGTCTGGAACCAGGGGCTCATCTCCCCTATCCACAAAAATGGAAATCAGACCCCAATAATTACAGGGGAATTTGGGTAAACAGCAACTTGGGAAAGGTTTTCTGTAGCATTTTGAATTCAAGAATCGAAACCATTCTTCAAGAAAAAAATGTAATAAGTAAATGTCAAATTGCCTTTCTCCCTAACCATCATTTATTTTATTTCACCTTAATTTAACCAGGTTGGCCAGTTGAGAACAAGTTCTCATTTACAACTGCGACCTGGCCAAGATAAAGCAAAGCAGTGCAACACAAACAACAACACAGAGTTACACATGGAATAAACAAATGTACAGTCAATAACACAATAGAAAAAAAAGTCTATATACAGTGTGTGCAAATGGCCATAGTAGCGAAGTAATTACAAATGAGCAAATTAACACTGGAGTGATAGATGTGTAGATGATGATGTGCAAGTAGAAAACTGGTGTGCAAAAGAGCAAAAAAGTTAATAAAAACAATATGGGGATGAGGTAGATAGATTGGATGGGCTATTTATAGATGGCCTGTGTACAGCTGCAGCAATCGGTTAGCTGCTCAGATAGCTGATGTTGAAAGTCGCACTACTGACCATACCTTACACACATTCTTCTTGTCAATAGGGGGGAGCTATTTTCAATTTAGAAAAAATCGTGCCCAAATTAAACTGCCTCGTACTCTATTCTAGATCATACAATTTGCATATTATTATTACTATTGGATAGAAAACACTCTCAAGTTTCTAAAACTGTTTGAATTATATCTGTGAGTAAAACAGAACTCCTTTTGCAGCAAACTTCCATACAGGAAGTGAAAAATCTGAAAACGAGGCTCTGTTCCAGGGCCTGCCTATTCAACTGGCTTATATTTATCGATATGCATGCACTTCATACGCCTTCCACTAGATGTCAACAGGCAGTGGAAGGTGGAATAGGGTGTCTAGCTTGATCTGAGGTCGAACAAGAGCTTTTGGAGTGGCAGGTCAGGAATTTCCTTTCTCTACCTAGGCGCGTGAAGCACCTCCATATTGTCTTCTGATAAGCGTTCGGTATACACGGCTAATATCTCCGGCTCGGATTTTATTTGATACATGTGATAATAACATCGTAAAGTATGTTTTTCAACCGAGTTTTATCAGATTATTCAACGTTTATTGGGACTTTTGGAGTTTTCCGTTCTTTGCGTCGAGAGAAACTGGGAACGTCATCAACATTGGCTAGCATTGTGGCGCGAATTCGACAGGAGAAAAGGACATTCTAAAACCAAACAACGATTTATTCTGGAAATAGGACTCCTTGTACAAGATTCTGATGGAAGCTCAGCAAAAGTAAGAACAATTTATGATGTTATTTCGTATTTCTGTGGAAAATGTTATTTCTATTCTCCGCCGTTTTGGCGGGTGCTGTCTCGCAATAACGCAAGCTGTTTGTTATGGTAAAGTTATTTTATAAAATCTAACACGGCGGTTGCATTAAGAACCAGTGTATCTTTCATTTGCTGTACAACATGTATTTTTTAGTAAAGTTTATGATGAGTTCTTTGGTCAGATTAGGTGAGTGTCCAAAATAGCTCCTGACATTCTGGGGAAATGTTGCTACATTTTCACAATGTATAACCACGGTTTGCAGCTCTAAATATGCAAATTTTCGAACAAATAATAAGTGTATTGTATAACCTGATGTTATAAGACTGTCATCTGATGAAGTTGTTCAAGGTTAGTGATTAATTCTATATCTTTTGCTGGTTTTTGCGAATGCTATCTATGCGGTGAATAAATGCGTTTGTGTGTTTGGCTATTGTGGTAAGCTAATATAATGCTATATTGGGTTTTCGCTGTAAAACACTTAAAAAATCGGAAATATTGGCTGGATTCACAAGATGTTTATCTTTCATTTGCTGTACACCATGTATTTTTCATAAATGTTTTATGATGAGTATTTAGGTATTTCACGTTGCTCTCTGTAATTATTCTGGCTGCTTTGGTGATATTTTTGATGGTAGCTGCAATGTAAAACTATGATTTATACCTCAAATATGCACATTTTCGAACAAAACATACATTTATTGTATAACATGTTATAAGACTGTCATCTGATGAAGTTGTTTCTTGGTTAGTGACTAATTATATCTCTATTTGGTCGGTTTTGTGATAGCTACCTATGCGGTAGAAACATGGTGAAAATATGAGTCTTTGCCTATTGTGGTTAGCTAATAGAAATACATATTGTGTTTTCACTGTAAAACATTTTAAAAATCGGAAATGATGGCTGGATTCACAAGATGTTTATCTTTCATTTGCTGTATTGGACTTGTGATTTCATGAAAATTATATTATATGATATCCCTGTCCCGTTAGGCTAGGCTATGCTAGTCAGCTTTTTTGATGAGGATGCTCCCGGATCCGGGATGGGTATTAAGTAAGTAAAGTTAATAAACACGTCCACCAACAAAAAGAAGACAAAATCTTTGCTTGCTTTATTGACTTTAAAAAAGCCTTTGATTCTATTTGGCATGAAGGTCTATCTTCAAAATTCCCCAACATGGGCTTGGTGGTAAGGTGTGTGACTTAATTAAATGTATGTACACAGAAAACAAGTGTGCAATAAAAATCTAAAACCAAAGAACGTAATTATTTTCGCAATGTCGAAAGGCTGCAGTTTAAGTCCAAATCTTTTCAACATTTATATCAATGAATTAGCAGACATGTTGGACCATTCTCCAGCCCCAGGACTCACACTACTCGACACAGAGGTGAAATACCTGCTATATGCTGATGACTTGGTACTTCTATCACCAACCAAAGAAGGTATTCAACAGAACCTTAACATTCTGGAGCAATATTGCCATAATTTAAAAGAAATTTAAATCACGGTTTTCCAGAAGAAAAGCCACATGTCAGAAACACAAATATAAATTCACCTTGAACAACACCATCATTGAACACACAAAAAATTACTCATACCTTGGTCTGACCATATCTGCATCGGGAAACTTTAATATGGCAGTGAATGCACTCAAAGAAAAACCCCACAGTGCATTGTATGCAATAAAAAATTAATTATTCAAAATCAACATCCCAATTAGAATTTGGGCCAACATTTTTGTCCAAATTCAAGTCCCCAATTTAAAGCACTTCAAACCCAAGAGCTGAGCCCAGAAACGAGCCCTCTCATTCTGCTGGTGTTGGACCTAACCAACCAAGCTGACACCAGCTTTCACGCCCTGACCTTAGAGAACCTTTTTTATGTCTCTATTTGGTTTGGTCAGGGTGTGGTTTGGGTGGGTATTCTATGTTTTGTTTTCCATGTTTCTTTATTTCTATGTTTTGGCCGGGTATGGTTCTCAATCAGGGACAGCTGTCTATCGTTGTCTCTGATTGGGAATCATACTTAGGCTGCATGTTCTGCCACCTTAGGTTGTGGGATGTTGTTTTTTGTTAGCTCTGTGTAGACTTCAAGACGTGACATTCATTGTTGTTTTGTTGTTTTGTTTGGTGTTCGGTTTTAATAAAGAAGCATGAACACGTACGACGCTGCACCGTGGTCTCATCCTTCCGACGAGCGTTACACCAGCACTGCTTCAGAAGAAAGAATTCCAATAAACAAAATCATGAACAAATCAAAGGACTTATATTTACAACATTGGAAAAACGAAATAAAAACCCAAAGCCAACTAAATTACTATCTGGTCCTAAACAGAGAAGATTAATTGTCTTATTATCTCTACTCTGTCAGAGATACGAAGCAGTGACAGATCCTTACCAAGTACAGGCTGAGGGACCACCAATTGGCAATAGAAACCGGCAGACATAAAAAGACATGGCTACCCAAAGAGGAGTGTGTATCTGGTCACTGCACAACAGGGGAGGTAGAAACAGAGATGCACTTTCTCCTTTACTGTGAGAAATATTGCTCACCAAGAGATTCATTATTCACAGAAATTACTACATTTATTCCAAATGTATTAAACCCAGAGGAAATACAAAAAATACTCATGGGCGAAGGAGCAACGGCTCCTCTTGCAGCCAAATATATATTTGCCTGCCATAGCCTGAGGGACACTGGATAATAACATCTGCATAGTAAGCAGTAACTTACTTTATATTAGTATGGTTGTTATTACTATAATTACTACTATTGTTATTATTATTATTGTTTAGATTATTATTCCAAATAGTAGTGGTACAGATAGTATGGGTGATGGTAATGATAGCAGTTTAATGATGGTGGTGGTAGTAGTAGTAGTAATGATGATGGTAGTTGTAGTAGTAATGGTGATGGTAGGAGTAGTAGTAATGATGATGGTAGTTGTAGTAGTAATGGTGGTGGTAGTAGTAGTAGTAATGATGGTGGTAGTAGTAGTAGTAATGATGGTGGTAGTAGTAGTAGTAATGATGATGGTAGTTGTAGTAGTAATGATGATGGTAGTAGTAGTAGTAATGCTGATGGTAATAGTAGTAGTAATGATGATGGTAGTTGTAGTAGTAATGATGATGGTAGTTGTAGTAGTAATGATGATGGTAGTTGTAGTAGTAATGATGATGGTAGTTGTAGTAGTAATATGGATGTAATGGTGAGGATGACAGTTAGTTATAAGTTAGTCATAGTTTCATTTTCTATGTTTATCCTTTTATATTTATTATATTTCTACTATTGTCTGGTATAATTTTATTGTTGCTTTTTATTTATTTGTATTATTATTTACTACCATTTTATATTATTACTCTTCATTATTTTATTACAATATATATTGTATCCATTGTTCCTTACCTGGTAAAATGAGGGTTAAATAAAGCAATTTTAATTTGGGAGAGAGAGAGTGAGTCCCCACAAGGTCAAATGCTATTTCTAGGGGGTTTAGGGTTAAGGTTAGAATTAGGGTTAGGGGATATGGAAAATAGGATTTTAAATGGTACTGAATGTTGTGTCCCCACAGGGTTAGTTGTACAAGACTGTGTGTGTGTGTGTATTGGTGAAGCAGAAAGCCAAACAGAGATGGGTAGCAGAGGGAAAAGGGTGTTCTTCCTAGAATGACAGACCGAGAGAAAGAGAGGTAGAGGACCTACCAAGTAGCCAAAATACATGTTATGGAATCAGATAGGCCTCATCTAGCCACTAACAGGGACTCTCCCTCAGATTCTCACCCCGTCTCTCTATCCCTCCTTTCCTCTTCCCGTCTTCCTCTCTCTTCTCTCATCCTGTCATTGCCCGAGGGGCTGCCTGATGTAGTTCTCTTAAAATGTCCAGATGTTCAGCCGACACACACGTACACAAATTGGCGTAATGAATAGAAGGTGTGTTTCCACTAAAGGTGTGTTGAAGTAAAAGAGACATGGAAAACATACAGCTGTAACAGAAACCAAGACAAGGTGGGGTGTAGTAAAGACAACAGAGAACGGAGTAAAGGAAAGGGTTGAAAACAGAGAAAGGGAGGGTAGAAAGACAAATACATACATACTATGAAACATGGAAAGAACACACAAACAACACACACACACAAACAACACACACACACACACACGCACACACACACGCACACGCACACGCACACGCACACGCACACGCACACACACACACACACACACACACACACACACACACACACACACACACACACACACACACACACACACACACACACACACACACACACACACACACACACACACTACTATAGTTGTGGCAGGACTCTTCTCCCTGGAGCTGTTTTTATTGTTATTGAAAGAGCTCGCAATGTTATCTTTTAATCACATGTCTGTCTACCCATGTCCCCCTTCTCTCTATTTCTCTATCACACTCTCCCTTTTACCCACAAGCCTCTGTTTCACTGGCTGGAATCCTCTATCCCCTTTGTTTCTCTCCATCTCACTCCAACCTCTGTCCTGCTCTATTACAATAATACAACAAGGACTCTAGCTAACATTTTACGGACGTCGTAAAGAGACGTTTATGTTACTGTACGTCCTTCTAGAAGTTTAACCGTACAGTGTATTTTTTCTTCACATATCAGCACTATTGGACAGATAGAAGATGTCACCCAATGATCCCAACAGATTTTCAGAGCCTGTCTTTATCCCCTGACCCTGTCTCATATCGCCACACCCCGGCAAGCTGCTCCTTTTCTGGCAGGACAAAGGAATCCCCTCTGGTCTATTCAGCCCTATTCATCTGCATACAGGTGGTCCCAATTCACCCGCTGTGAGACACACACCTGCTCAATAGTGCTCCATGTGT